>NC_066633.1:26451821-26723630 GCF_025201925.1 Gopherus flavomarginatus
TTGCTTAGCTTTTCTATTCCATGTAGTTGTGAGAGAAGTTCCAACCAGGGGGAAAACAAGGCCTGTTCTTTCGACCGATCAATTTTCGTCATTCGTCATTCCAAGCCATTTCCTCAGATACATCATATTTCCCACCACTATTGTGTTTAGCGTCTTTGCTTTTATGAAACTTTAGAGTCTTCATTTAATTGCAGAAGAGTTTTGTTTCTGACCTGGAATTGAACAGGGGGCTACCCGAGGGGGACAATGCTGCTCCCTTTTCTGGCTCATCCAAAAAACATAGTTCTTGATGCCCTTGTTTCCCTGTTCTCAAAGGGAATCAGCTGGTGTAGCAGGTTACTGAGAAAGCCTTAGGAAAAGGGCTCCAGGTTTGACAGGAGCTGGTTTCTGTAGTGTAGTGGTTATCACATTTCCTTACACGCAAAAGGTCCCTGGTTCAGAAACAGTGCTGCTTTCTCTCCTTGGTCTTTTATCACTCCAAGTCCTTTCTCAACTACATCCATTAGCTTTTATGGTTTCTTCCTCGTTATTCTTTTTTTTCCTTTCATGGAGCTTAAATTCAAAAGGAGAGGTTAGCCGGCATTTTGAGGGAAGGAACAGACCATCATTTGGGAGACTGCCAATTTACATAAACAAATCTGAGCGTAGAAAAATCCCAACCCATTGTCCTGCATATTTAGCTCCCAGCCAGCAGTTTTTCCCTGCCTTTTTCTTTTCTTTTTTTTTGAGCTAACCTTGAGTCCAGGGCGCCACACACTCTCTCTGCCCACACATCAATCTGGCCTGCTGCAAAGTGACCCCTAAGAACAGCAACAAGCTTATAAGCCACTGGATGGTTGGAAAGAGGCAGCTCTGAGTGTAACAGTCAGCAAAGAAGGTCTGTTTGGGATGTGGCTCAGTGGTACAGTGCCTGCTTTGCATGTATAAGGCCCTGGGTTCATCCCCACATTTGCCTTTCAGCCCTGCTGCTTTGCTCATGCCCAGCTGACATGTGGCCCAGCAAATTCTCCTGAGCAGTGAGGGCAAAGTGCCAATCAAATGGAAGCTCTGTGGGGTTTCTGCTCCTAAAGCACCATGGTGACTCTAAGATTCCCATCCACTGAGCTGCTTGATGAGGAAGGACTGGAGAGAAGGGTCCCATCAGCACAGAGGGAGGACAAGGACCTGGAGGAGCAGTCAGTGCTGAGAGGAGGTCAGTGATTTACACAAAGACAGGGGACACTGGTCTTGAAGGACAGGAGGTGAGGCAGCTTGTTTACAATGATGCTGATGATGAATAGAAAAAAAGGCTGGAGTCAATGAAACATGAGAGCACAGAAGGAGAAGGGCAGCTCCACAGAGGGCCCTGGCTGCTCATATACCCCAGTTCATAAGTACACAACATAAGAATGGCCACAATAGGTCAGATCAAAGGTCCATCCAGCCTAGTAGCCTGTCTTCTTACAGTGGCCGATCCTAGGTGCCCCAGGGTTCCACTGCGTGTTATTGTGAGAGAAAATATTTCCTTTTGTTAGTTTAAACCTGCTGCCTCTTCATTTCATTTGGTGACCCCTAGTTCTTGTGTCTAGAGGAGTAAATAACACTTCCTTATTTACTTTCCTCCAACCCAATCATTGTTTTATAGACCTCTATCATCTCTTTTCCAAGCTGAAAAGTCTATCTTATTAATCACTCTTCATATGAAAGCTGCTCCATACCCCTAATCATTTTTGTTGCCCTTTTCTGAAGCTTTTCCAATTACAATATATCTTGTATCAGGTGGGGTGACTACATCTGCATGCAGTATTCAAGATGTGGGTGTGCCATGGATTTCTGTAGAGGCGCCCTGGCTTCTCCTAGGTAGCGAGAATAGACAAACAGGGACCCAGACCCCTACAGTGATCCCATGGACAAGAACCTGGTTGTTAGTGGGGTGAAGGTTTCCTCTGGACAAAGGGGAGCTGAAATCCCTCAGTGTCCTGGAACTTAAGCAATGAAAGCTTCAAACCCTTCATAGCCGTGCACTGACGTGCATCAGCAGAAGGTTGGGCTGGAGCAGGGGTTGGCATCCTATGGCACGCGTGCCAAAGGTGGCACGTGAGCCAATTTTTAATGGCACGCTGGGGCCTGCCGGGACTCCGGTGTGTCATTAAAAATCCTGCTGGCGCGGCAACCTGCTGGCCCCTCCGCTGCCTTCCACCAGAGCCCTGCCGCCGCGTGCGCTGCACTCTGGGGGCCAGGGCTCCGCACTCCTGTGGGGCAGCATTTGGCTCTGCGAGGAGTGAAAGACACTCCCCGCTCATCCGGCACCCTGCTACCTTGCGCCCACCACTTTGAGGGGCAGGGCTGCACGCGCAGCGGCAGGGCTCCAAATGAGCGGTAAGGGGTCCAGGTTTGGGGGGGCGTTGGGGTAAGCGGGGAGGGCAATCAGGGGACAGGGAGCAGGGTGGGTTGGATGGGGGTGTGGGATCCTGGAGAGGGTGGTTGGGGTGGGGGTCTCTGGAGGGGGCAGTCAGGGAGCGGGAGGAGTGGATGAGGCATGGGAGTCTGGGGGTCTGTTAGGGGGTGGATAGGAGACAAGGCAGTCAGGGAACAGGGAGCAAGGAGGGTCCTGGGGGCACAGTTAGGGGTCTCTGGGGGGGGGGTCAGGGAACAAGGAGCTGGGAGGGGTTGGATGAGTCGGGAGTTTGGGGGGGCTGTCAGGAGGTAGGGGTGTGGAGAGTGGTTGTGGCAGGCAGAGAGCGGCGGGGTGTATGGGTCCAGAGTTCTGGGGGTCCTGTCAGTAGGCATGGGAGTCCGGGAGGTTCTGTCTGGGTGTAGGGGGGTGGATAAGGGTTGGGGCAGTCAGGGGACAGGTAGGGGGTAGGGTCCTAGGGGAGCAGTCAGGGGACATGGGGCAGGGAGGCTTAGATAGGGAGTGGGGTCCCAGGAAGGGGTAGTCGGGACAAGAAGAGGGGGGATGTGGGTTCTGGGGGAGGCAGTCACTCAGCCCTCTGCCCAGAGCCCTGACCCCCCCACACACCTCTCAGGCCCCTGCCCTGATCCCTGTACCATCCAGCCCTCTGTTGACTCCTTCACCACTCTACTCCCCCATGTCCCCAGCCCTGACTCTGGCACCCCCCATATCCCCAGCCTCCCCACATCCCATGCACCCTGCACATCCCCATCCCCACCCTGAGCACCAAATGGGAGCTCCTGCACCCCTCACGCCAAATGGGAGATGACCAGGTAAGTGCCCCCATACCCAAACCTTCTGCCCCAACCCTGAGCCTCCTCCCTCATTCTAGCTCCGGCCAGACCCTTCATCCCAGCCCTTTTTTCGGTCCACTCCCACCCTCAGCTCAGTGCAGAGAGAGGAAGAGAATGGGCCAGAACCAGGAGAAGGTAGGTACCCACTGTATGTGGGCAGGGCCGGGACCCCAGACCGGCAGCAGGCTGAGCGGGTCCGGCAGCCGGGATCCTGGCTGGCAGGAGCCAGCGGATGGAACCCCTGAGCGGCAGTGGGCTGAGTCTGGGGTCCTGGCTGCCAGCCCGCACAGCCCGCTGCGGTGTGGGGTTCTGGCTGACAGACCCTTCCTAGCTGGGGTCCTGGCCGCAGGCCCCTCAGCCCACTGCCAGCCTAGATGAACAGAACCCCAGACCAGCAGCAGGCTGAGCGGGCCAGCGGTGTAAGATCAACATTTTAATTTAATTTTAAATGAAGCTTCTTAAACATTTTGAAAACCTTGTTTATTTTACAATACACTACTTTAGTTATATAATATACAGACTTGTAGAGAGAGACCTTCCAAAAAACATTAAAATGTATTACCGGCACACAAAACCTTACATTAGAGTGAATAAATGAAGACTTGGCACACCACTTCTGAAAGGTTGCCAACCCCTGGGCTGGAGGAACCTGGAGAGTACATTTCTATTCTAATCTAATCTACATTTCTATTTCTTTGGTTTTTGTAGGTTAAATTAATGCAGCCTCTGCTCCACTCTCTCCCAAGGGTCTAATGTTGCTGTGCACAATGAGAAATCTTGGGATAAGATTGAAATGAAATAGAAGCAGCATATGGTGGCAGAACCTAAGGAATTAAAAGCCCTTTGATTCTTGTGTGTGTGCACTGACTTTGAACCAGAAGTGTAAGTTTTCTCGCTTGTGGCTGCAGCCAGTAAAATATTTAACTATCTATCAGGGATGGTCTAGACAGTATTTGGTCCTGCCATGAGGGCAAGGGGACTGGACTCGATGACCTCTCGAGGTCCCTTCCAGTCCTAGAGTCTATGAATCTATGAAAACTGGCTTTTCCTAAATGCTGTAGAGTGTGAGTTCCTGGGAAAGGCAGGGGGAGAGGGAGTAGAGGAGAAAGGCAGAGACATTGGAGAAGAATAATGGGGGGGAGAGAAAGAGACAGAACACAGAGAACGAAACGACAATAAATGATTGAAGATGTCCCAACTCGATCTTGCTCATCACAGGTGTTCAGAAAACTGGGGAGTTGTAGGTTTCAAATATCAAGGGGTCTCCACATACCTGATCTCTCTCCCCCGGCTCCCATTTTAGTATTCATTTTTATTATGAAATGTTCAGCTTACCCCGATATTCTCTTTCCCTAACTGTATTGCAATTTGGGTGGGTTTTTTTTTTGTTTTTGTTTTTTTGCTTCCCTTTTGTTCATATCAATATAATTGTAACAGTAAAGGAATCTGTAGGAGCAAAAACTGACTCAAAACTTTATTTCCCCATCATGCAGGAACATGATACAAACATTGCACACAGCTGGAATCATAACACAGAAGGCCAGGGGATGGGAGATGCAGGTTTCCAAGTGTTCTGTTTTCTCAGATGACACATTTCAGCCCCTTGTATTCCTCCCTCCTGTGTGACCTGCTGGGCTTTGACACATTTATTGTTTCATTTTATTGATAATGTGATTGTAACACAATGTGACTGAAATTAAACCACTTCTAGACAAGGAACCAACAAAAGAGAAAAGCCATTATTGCATTGGCTGGGAATTGAAGCCAGGTCAACTGTTTGGAAGGCAGCTATGCTCACCACTATAGCACCACCCCAGCTGGCAGGAGCAGCTTTCCTGCAGGCTACGTGTGCTGGCAAAGGGGGTTACACATGACCATGGAGCTAGTAAGCAGGGTGGATGGGCTGGAAGCTGCTGACAGCTGGGAGCAGAGTTAGGGGGCAAAGGTGAAAACAGATCTCATGGGAGCTGGCTCTGCACCTCAACCTGCTCCTACAAGAGGGGAACTGAAGCTCAACTTCAATCATAGAAAAATCTTCCCTAAGGAGGAAGGGGACAGCTTGTTTTAAAGACAACGTTTGTGGTTTTTGCCCACTACATACAGAGGGGCTGGATAGTGCTGAGTCCAGACAAGACTCTGGTAGGATAAGGAAGAAATTCAGGCTGCCAGTGAGCTGAAGGAGGGAGAGGATTTTGACAGTATGGACACCTCATCTTAAAGGCTTTTGTCTGCCTCCTTCTAGTGACTGTTTGGCACAGGAATGCAGCCCCCTCTGTCAAGCCAGGCCTGACAAACCTCTAAGGATGGCGATTGTACCACCTCCCTAGGGAACCCATTCCAGTGCTTCACCACCCTCCTAGTGAAAAAGTTTTTCCTATATCAACCTAGACCTCCCCCCTGCAACTTGAGACCATTGCTCCTTGTTCTGTCATCTGCCACCACTGAGATCAGCTGAGCTCCATCCTCTTTGGAACCTCCTTCAGGTAGTTGAAGGCTGCTATCAAATCCCCCTCACTCTTCTCTTCTGCAGACTAAATAACTCTAGTTCCTCACCTTCTCTTCATAAATCATATGCCTAGCTCTCCTAATAATTTTTGTTGCCCTCCGCTGAACACTCTCCAATTTGTCCACATCCTTTCTGTAGCAGGGGCCCAAAACTGGATGCAGTACTCCTATGTGGCACATATGGCCACATAGAAGCAATAATCACTTCCCTCGATCTGCTGCCAACATTCCTACTAATGTGCCCAATATGCTGTTAACCTTCCTGGCAACAAGGGCACATTATTGACTCATATCCAGCTTCTTGTCCACGGTAATCCCCAGGTCCTTTTCTGCAGAACTGCCACTTAGCCAGTGTCCCCAGCCTGTAGCGGTGCATGGGACTCTTTCATCCTAAGTGTAGGAATCTGCACTTGTCCTTGTTGAACCTCATCAGATTTCTTTTGGCCAATCCTCCAATTTGTCTAGGTCCCTCTGGACCCAAACCCTACACTCCAGTGCTTGGATTCTTTGTGTGCTTTCACAGAGCGAAGAGCACATGTTCCATGATTTCATAGGGCAGAGTTTTATGCTATAGGGAGCTTTCCCTGTGTGGATCAACATAGATGCACATTGGACCCTTCCCAGGGTGCTAAGGGCCGTGAGTCTCCTTGTGACCACCTGCCACAAGGAAGAGGACTTTTGCATTTGGCAGCTGGATGTTAGTGACCAAACTCACCAGCCTGTCAGGCAGTGCAAGCACCCTCCTCTGAGCTACAGCAACCTTGACAGTTGACAATAAAGGCACCTTAACCCCGAGTTCCTTCAATGTGTCCCCCCCACCCACCAGATACTCAGGGTATGTCTATACTATGTGCCAAATCGGCGGGTAGCGATCGATCCAGCTGGGGGTCGATATATCGCGTCTAGTGTAGATGCAGTAATCGATCCTCGAGTACTCTTCTGTCAACCACTGTACTCCAGCTCGGTGAGAGGCGCAGGCAGAGTCTACGGGGAGCTGCAGCAGTCGACTCACTGCGATGAAGACACCATGGTAAGTCGATCTAAGTACATCGACTTCAGCTACGTTATTCATGTAGCTGAAGTTGCATAACTTAGATTGATTCCCTTCCCTAGAGTAGACCAGGGCTCAGAAAAATCCCAGATCCTCTTGCCCGAAGCAATGGTACATCCCAGCTTACCAGTTTTACTGTAGCCCACTGCTACTGGATCACACATAGCACTTGAGCACAGTTATTGAACAAAGGGAATTTATTAACAAGGGACAGAGATTTAAACAAACAAACGTGAATGATGGAAACCAACTGTTACCAACAAAACAAAATCAAAAAATGCAACCTACACTTTTTAATAGTTACCTTTCCTACCTAAGTAGATTGAAGTCTGAGGTAACAGTCTATTGCAGTGATAGTCCCCAGGAGCCAAGGCTCTGCCTTTCTTGAAGCACCACTGGTCATTAGTGATCTCCTTGGTGAATGGACCCAGTGTTTCTCTCCACCCTGTTATAAAATGAATCAGTCTTTTGTGTATATTCACAGAAAGGACCATTCCCTCATTGTCCATTGTCGTTTACACTTCCACAGGGTTTCGATGTCTATAATTTGTCTTGATAGTTTTCCATTGGCTTTTCTGGGCTGGTGCAAAGGTGACAATTCAGCAAACATATCTCATAACTGGCTAGCAAGGGATGGATGACAATTCCCTCCCACTTGAACAGGCCATTCCCAACAAGAACTTTGATTGGATTGATCACTTTCATGACAATACCATATGGCATAATGTTCCATATACTACATGACTCCTTCAATAGGACTCATACACACCTCTTGCAGTGATCAGGGGTAACAATCTACAAGCTTTCAGTAGAGATCTCACTGCTATGCTTCCTGGATAAATATCATAAAAATCAGAACATTAGGGTGAGTCTGTCAGGTCTGAGGCAGGAGTTTTTTGTGAATTACTTTGACCTCTCTGCCAAATGGCACCAAAGAGCATTTATCACACATGCACTGAGCTATACAGTCACACTCTGATAGACAGAAAGGCAATACAAAAATAGAGAAAGGAACAATAAAATACTAAAATGACAATGGTTGGAACTCAACATTTCTCTCTGTTTTTGGACTACGGGTAATAGAGCTTTTCCCTCAGCTGAACCAGGTGAACGGACAGCTGGCTCAGCCTCCATACTAGCAGCTTCTCATATATAGGAGATGGGTCAAACTGGAATTGATGTCATGACTCGCTTCCCAGAGGGGATCAGTCTGTCTAAGGCTATGTCTACCCTTCAAACACTGGAAATATTCTTCTGACAACATAACCTGTTTACACTGGGGCTTAGGTCACATTAACTACTTCTCTCAGTGAGTGGATTTTTCACGCCCCTGAGAGATATGCGCCATGTCAACATAGCTCTTTAGTGTAACTAGCCTCTAGATGGCTTTAGATATGAAAGGCAATGGACTTCTGCCTTTTCCTTGCTATTGATGGTTGGACAACTGCAGCTTTCCTACCTGCTGGACACATCCTATGACAGATGTCAGGCTTTTCCTTTGCAAATTAGAGAAGTGGGAAAGTCAGTGATGCTTACAGATGTAAGTGAGCTAAAAACTTATACAACTTGTCTCCTTGAGCAATTTTCCTCCTAATAGAAATTGACTTGAAGCTAAGCAAAATACTGGTCTATTTGAAATACCAAAACAATAAAATCTGTACTGACCCAATATTTCTCTTCTACACTCTTTCTAACACCTATTCTCCCCCCGCAACCTTTGGAGTGAGGTTTTCTACCAGAACTCCTTACACCTACAGGGTGGTAATAATTAAATCAAATTAACTTTTCAAGATTAACCATCATTTCCGTACAACTAAAAAAAGAAAAAAAACAAGACAACTTTCATTTTTTCAAAATAATTCAGATCAAACAATTAGTCCTCTTACCTTCTTAACCAATAACATCACCTATTATTTCATTTTCACTAGTAACACTAATATATTCAAAGATCACAAATTCTGGTCACATATGTGTAGTTATCTTTTAATCCCCATTGCCAACAACCGACCTTAGCTCAAGGTGTGGCTTGTCCCAACGCCTCTGTGAGTTCATATCTCTCCGGTTCTTCTGCCATGCGTGTTGGTGGAAGGGGTCTCCTATGTGGGAATGTTAGCATCATGAGGAAAATACCTCTCTTTCACCTTTAAATCTTTCAAAGTAGTAGACAGTTAGGGGAGAAGTGCTACCAATGCAGAAAAACACAAGAGAAAACTGTCTGGTCACACTAAAGACATTTATCGGTATAATTATTGCTCAGGGGTGTGAAAAATCAACACAGCTTAGCAACGTAGTTACACATCTCTAATCCCCAGTGTAGATAGTGCTACATCAGCAGGAGGCCTTCGTCTGCCAACATAGCCATCCTGAGACAATATTGATTTAAACATTGAACTACACTGTGGTCATATGCACTTCCTTCAGTTAGTCGGGGTCTGCTGTTGTTCACTATTTCCAAGTGGAGACTTTAACTCACTGCTGTGTCTTTGTTAGCATGGCCAGTAATTGGAAAGTTCTCTCCTATTGACAGAACTGCCCTTGAACTTTCTCCATATCATCATGGAAGGATGGGGAAAAAGCAAAGCTGAAGTGAGAAATGATGACTTCAGCAAATGGTCATTTGTCTTAAATTCTCAATAAATCTGAGCTGAAACTAATATCTAATTGTGTGACCACATAGCCATCAAGAAAGATAGAAATCCAGATCACAGAGAGAGAGAGAATACATGACAATTAAAGTGTAAATTGAAATTCCAGAGCAGGTTACATCTAATTATTTAGAATCAGGACAAGAGATTCTCCCCATCACATTCTCCTCTGATCCATTCAAACAGATTTCATTGAGCACTGTCTCAATAGTCAGTTATGTTATCCTAGCATTCCCATAATGAGGAAAAAGCAGCCACCTGCCAGAATTGGCTTTGACCAATAGATGGAACCTGAGATTTAAACTCGAAATGATCACACGGCATTTAGGATCCATTTGAATTCCCCTTCTTGGTCTTTGATACTTTCATCTCCAGTCATTAGCAACTCCGGTATAGGATTAAATAAGTCAAAGCACAGACAACTGAGAACACTTCATCCATGATACTTTTGAGAAGTGGAGGGGTAGAATTGTGATGACGATAAACTCTGCCTGGCTCAGACAAAATGTAACAGTTCTGCCATGATGGGGAGGGAGGGAATCTCTGAGTCACCCCATCTCCTTCCAAGTATCAGAGGGGTAGCTGTGTTAGTTTGGATCTGTAAAACGTGACAAAGAGTCCTGTAGCACCTTGTAGACTAACAGTCATATTGGTGCATAATCTTTCGTGGGTGAATCCCACTTTGTCAGATGCAAGTAGTGGAAATTTCCAGAGGCGGGTATAAATATGCAAGCAAGAATCAGGCTAGAGATAACAAGGTTAGTTAAATCAGGGAGGATGGGGGCCCTCTTCTAGCAGCTGAGGTGGTGAACAGCAACGGAGGAGAAACTGCTTCTGTAGCTGGCTAGCCATTCACAGTCTGTTTAATCCTGAGCTGGTAGTGTCAAATTTCCAAATGAACTGAAGCTCAGCAGTTTCTCGTTGAAGTCTGGCCCTGAAGTATTTTTGCTGCAGGATGGCTACTTTTAAGTCTTGCTCTTGTGCGTCCAGGGAGATTGAAGTGTTCTTCTACAAGTTTTTGTATACTGCTTATGCTCCAATATGTATTTTAGTCTGTAAGCTGCCACAGGACTCTGTCGCTTTTTACATCTCCTTCCAGTACCACAGAGGCCTGAAATGACACTTTTTTCCTGCCCCTGCTCCTCTTCATTTAAATCTAATATGAAAAGTTCCCATTATAGCTGCTCTTCAGCACAACATGAGAACAATTGGCAATGATACAATCTGTATCACTGGTGACTCTAACAAGAACTTTGCAATAGGAGGAATGGTATAAATGTGATACTCTCTGGTTCCTGATAGGAAGGGCACACTTAGAATTACTCATGGGAGAATGGAGTTGATAGCAAGGACAAATGAATCCACCTCAAAGAAGTCAAACTGCAAAATGCAAAAATGGGCCACTCACTCATCCGGACAAGCTGAGGGATATCGGTGCTTCAACAGCTTTTACAAGTTACTATGTGGAAATCAGGAAAGTATTAAAGTATTGATAGCCCCTAGAGGGTTTTATGGTGTTGATCCCCCTTGCAGATACTCTGAGGGCTCACATGGGCTCAGTGGCAAGACAAGGTTTTCCCACACTCACTGCTTCCATTGGGTCTCATACCTGTGTGGATTCTCTGATGGCTAATAAGCTGCTGGCGGTGAAGGAATTTTTTCCCACAATCACTGGCATTTATAGGGCCTCTCCCCTGTGTGGATTCCTGAGATGGGTAAGAAGGTTTGAGCTGTGATTGAAGGTTTTCCCACACTCACATGCATACATAGGGCCGCTCTCCTGTGTGGATTCTCTGATGTCTATTAAGCTGCTGGCAGTGAGGAAGTTTTTCCCACACTCACTGCATACATACGGCCTCTCCCCTGTGTGGATTCTGAGATGGGTAAGAAGATGTGAGCTGAGAGTGAAGGTTTCCCACACTCATTGGCATACATAGGGCCTCTCTCCTGTGTGGATTCTCTGATGCCTAGGTAAGGTGAGAGTTGTGAGTGAAGCTTTTTCCCACACTCACAACATTCAAAGGGCCTCTCCCCTGTGTGGATTCTCTGATGTTGAGAAAGGTTTGAGCTGCTAGTGAAGCTTTTTCTCACACTCACGGCATTCATAGGGCCTTCTCCCCTGTGTGGATTCTCTGATGTCTGGTAAGGTGAAAGCTGTGAGTGAAGCTTTTCCCACACTCACTGCATTCATAGGGCGTCTCCCTGTGTGGATTCTGAGATGGGTAATAAGGCTTGAATTGCAATTGAAGCTTTTCCCACAAGCACTGCATACATAGGGCCTCTCCCCGGTGTGGATTCTCTGATGTTGAGAAAGGTTGAGCTGCTAGTGAAGCTTTTCCCACACTCATGGCATTCATAGGGCCTCTCCCCTGTGTGGATTCTCTGATGTTTAGAAAGGGCTGAGCTGCAAGCGAAGGTTTTCCCACACTCAGTGCATGTATTTTTCCTCTTTCCCATGAGGATTTCCTGCTGTGTTGTGTTTCCTTGATGCTCTTCCGAGTTCCCCGACAGGAAATAAATTACCCCTTTTCTCCTCTGGCTGGTTTCCTTGCTCTCTTTCTGGTCTGTGCTGATCTCACAGCATTTTCCCTGCTCATGACTCCTGGACACATTCCTTTTCGAGCTTTGCGATAATTCTCTTTGTTTATCCACTGGCTCACATTTTCCTGCTGAGAATTCTGCTCCTCTTTCTCACATGCCATTGCATCACCTGCTGTGACAAGAGACAGAAACCTCAGACAGGGATAGAGAGGGGAAGGCCAAAACAAAACAAGTGCTTGAGAGAGGTAAATAAAAACAAGAACTGAACTCCGCCAAACTCTTCTCCTAAACAGGAGAGAGGAGAGGATCAATTCGGCCCTCACACTCCATCCAAATTCACAGAGGGAAAGGAGGAAGCTACTGCCTGGTGTCTGCTAGGTTCTACAGGAAGCCATGAGCTATATTTACCCTGAGGATATGACCTCTGCTAGGGACAATAATGAACTGAGAAACCTTCCAAGGGCATTGTAGGGGAACTGAGATGTTGCCTTCAGGCACTTACAGATTCTGAGTTGGTTTAATCTTTCCTCAGCTGTGCAGGGAACTCTCTGGATCTCTCTTTCCTCTGAACCCTGGAGGTCTGGGACCCAGGGCTCTTCCCCTTGTTCCAGCTGGGAGATTATAGGAGGTTTGGAAACTGGAAACCCTACTCAGATGAAAGAAACAAAGGAGTTCAGCTGATTTCATATGACTGTGTCATAAAAAACACTATTAATTTAACTTCAGTGCTTAGTGTGACCCAGTGTGTCTGGGGCAGTCCACACTGAAAATGCCAAGATCAGGGCAGGCTGAAAAAGGGAGAGCAGATGCTCCCAAAACTGGGGGTTAACACGGAAGTTAAATTCACCAGTCATTCACCAACTGTGCTTCTGATCCCCCACAGTGGTTATCGAGAAACTGAAAAAAGACATGACATGGCCCCCTTTACTGCAGTTCTCTGACTCCCAGTCAGCACCTAGGTCCGGCACAGTGAGAGGTCATTTAAAAACTCTGCTCACATAAACAAGTGTTCCTCTGACCTCAGAGTCAGCCACATTACCAGGTCTGTATAGGTTTGGATCTTACTCAGAATACTATGATGTCAGCCAACCCTTAGCGTCTAAACTAAAGTTTATAAGCAAAGAAAGCATCTATACTAAAGGTTTATTATAAAAGAAGGAAAGAAAAAGGAAGTTGTTAAAATGGGAAAAACAGTCAGATACATTCAGAAATCTATATATCTGGTTCTTGGCAGTATTGGTAAAAAAGGTAACAATTGGAGATATATCAATCTCCTAGACTGAAAAGGACCTTGAAAGGTCATGGAGTCCAGCCCCCTGCCTTCACTAACAGGACCAATTTTTGCCCCAGCTCCCTAAGTGGTACCCTCAGGATTGATCTCACAACTTTGGGTTTAGCAGGCCAATGCTCAAACCACAGAGCTATCCCTCCCCCCAGATGAGTGAGTTTCTGGTCTGAAAGGCTCTCTGGTACACATCCACATCATTCAGTCCTTTGTTCCAGGGTTCAGTGTGTAGAGAAATTGCTCCAGAGGTAGGAAGAGGGATTGAAGACAAAATGAGCTGATGCAGCTACCCTTTATATTCCTTTTGCCAAGTGGCTTCTACTTTCTGTGTCCAAAACACAGGCTTCACAGCACATGGCATGGAAAAGCCTTGGAGGTCTCAGTACACAGGCATACCCCTGCGTGTCTTGCTGACTCAATAGGTGTATCCCCTTGATCCTTTCAATGGGTTCATTGTACAGCTGATGACCCCGGATAGGCCATCGAACAGGCTGGGCACTGCTGATGCCAATATGTCTGGGGGTGTCACTCAGAAACACTACACAAGTCTGGAATACAGATATACCCTGCAGATCTGTAACTCACAATACAAAGATAGAAACAGATTAACAAATGAGGAAAATCATAACATTTTCATTGACACCTTACATGGTGTATCTAGCACGATTCATTGCAATTTCATCATATTGGTATTTATAATAAAATAATAATATAAGTGTCTCTCAATTCCATACAGTGTCACTTAATAAACCAGTGAGTTACCAGGACCGGTTCCCCAGGTGTTTGAAGATGCCAAACATCTTGCTTGTGAGGGACTGAAATACCCACAGATATGTTGGGAACACAGAGACAGACACTGTGCAAGTCTCTGCCCCTATGTTCACTCTTCTAGAATATTAGGATCAATTTTGTTCATAGTATGTGTCAGGGCTGAATCTCCACTCTGTCACTCCGAGTGCAGAAAGTGGGAGCCCGACAGGATTCTAAAAATTAATTTGTTCAACTCTAGGCTTGTATTAAACCCCCAAAGTTACAGCTTTTTCTGACCTTGGTTTGGTAAATGCTGCCACCACCCAAATGCAAAAAAACCCCAAACCCTTGGACCTAGGAAGGAGCACTTGAGAATTCTTCCCTCTGGGGTACCCTCAAGCCCTTTCACCTCCCTTCGGGAAAGAGCTGAGAAAGAAAACAGGAAATTAGTTGTGGCTACTAGATAATCAACAACATGCACAAACCTCTTAGGACACCAAAATCCAATCCTGTTCTTAAAAGAGGTAAATTTTATTAAAATTGAAAAGGAAAACAATACATCTGGAACTTAGGCTTTGGCTAGATCTTAAAAGAAACAATTTTTGTAAGCACCCAAAATAGCTTTCCTGGGGGTTCAGCTTAAAGCTTAGAAGCAAACAAAAGCATCTGGGATAGCACAGAGGAGCTCCAAAATCCAAAATCAAAAATATAAACCTGATTGTGTCTGTCTAAACATTCCCTGTCCAAATCATTTCTTCTAGGTATGGAAGATGAATTTTCAAACCTGCTTCAAGCCATACACAGCATTGCTACTTCCGTGTCGCCTTCTCCGGAGAACAATAGACAAAGGGAAAGTTATTGTCCCATTTAAAAAAGTTCTAGCCTTTCCACTGGCTCTTTGGTCAGGTGCCCACTCCTTTTCTTTTACCTGTGGGTTTGTTAACCCTTTACAAGTAAAGCAAGCAGAGAAGTCACACCAACAAGGGATTTTACAGCAATCTAGCTGGCTGGGTGTTTATAAAAGGGAGATCCCTCCCCTTCCCTTCATTTATCACTGTATGGCTTGTGAGGTAACATTTGAAAAGACAATCTACTGAATATCCTCCTTAAAATGTGTAGCAACATTGTATGTAAAGTGATGAGATTTTAACGGTATGATATTACTGAAAAAGTTGCAACCCTAACCCTAAGTTCCTCAGAGACAGCAAGGCAAACAGCTGGTCAAACAGCCATTCTCCAGGAGGGGGAAGGTGTGAAGAAGACATTTATATTCCATCACAGGGACCACTTGAAGCTCTTATCTACGACAGCCTGTCTCCATGACTCAGCTGAGAACTGAATTTCTTTCTAGTACAAAGGACTGAATTATAAAAAAGAGGTGAGGAAAATGCATGAGACACCCTCTCCCCCTTCCCTCCGCTCATGATAATTCCTGAAGAACTGAATGTGGGCAGCAGTGACAGGTTAGAGGGATTCCTGGCTGAAAGGAAAGCCAGCCTGTCTCAGCACATGGTGAGAGAAACATTTGTTTTACATCCAGTTTAGCTTGTTAAGTTAAACATTAGTTTGTGTTTTCTCTCGCATTTCTTTTGTAAACAAGTCTGACTTTTTTGCCTCATTACTTGTAGTCACTGAAAGTCTTTTTTTTTTCAGTAGTGAACAGTCTTAGTTTATTGTTTTATCTAACCAGTGTGGTTGGATTAAAGCGCGTTGAAAACTCCATTTGGAATAACACCACTGATGCATGTCACTTTCCATTGATGAAATAACAGATTTCATATGAGCTCCCATTGTTCAGTAGCATGCTAGACAGGACAAGATGCACATTTCTGGGGGAAGTCTGGGAGCAGAGAATTTTCTGGGGTTCTCCTGTGGGTACTGTCATTCAGGAGTCACTGACTAGCAGCACCCAATACTGTGAAGCTGGGAGCGAGATACATGCTGGAGAGTGCGTGTTAACTGCCCAGGAGTGGCTGCTCTCACAGTAAAGCAGTGTAAAAGGCACCCCAGCCTGGGGAACTGAGGGGACACAGCTGTTCAACAGTCCAGATTGTACTGTGCTTAATGTCACAGACACTCAATTTCAAAGTCTCCTAAAACACATAGAAAGTAAATCCACGTCCCAAAAAATCGAAGTCTCCAGACAGAAGGCAAGTCTCCCTGGCTCTGCTTCTTGCTGACAGACAGGTCCAGAGACAAAGAGAGAGAGAGACAAAGAGAGTCCCAGGGAAGCTGGAAACATAAGAGTGGGGCTCAGTGGAGAAAGGGAACAGGAAGGGCAGGGATATTACTGAATGCAGGATATCAGCAAGACTAGATGTCAGGGTAGCACATAGTGCAGCCCATTGGAAAACATAATCCCAAATAAACATATTAAATGATGGAGTCTAAATTAGTCATTTCCATTGATTTATATAAGGGCAATAAGATATTCTCTGTATTATTGTCTATCCCTTATAAAATAATTCCTAATATCCTCTTTGCTTTTTGACTTCCGCTGCACACTGCTGGATGTCTTCAGATCACTATACACAATGACAAAAAGATCTTTTTCCTGATTAGTTGTAGCTAAATTAGCCCCTGTCATATTGTATATATACTTGGGGTTATTTTTTCCAATGTGCATTACTTTACATTTATCCACATGAAATTTCATTTGCCATTCTGTTGCCCAATCACTTAGTTTTGTGAGATCTTTTTGAAGTTCTTCACAGTCTGCTTTGGTCTTAACTATCTTGAGTAGTTTAGTATCATTTGCAAACTTTGCCACCTCACTGTTTACCCCTTTCTCCAGATCATTTATGAATAAGTTGAATAGGATTGGTCCTAGGACTGACCCTTGGGGAACACCACTAGTTACTCCTCTTTATTCGGAAAATTTACCATTTATTCCTACCCTTTGTTCCCTGTCTTTTACTTAGTTCTCAATTCATGACGAGATCTTCCCTCTTATCCCATGATAACTTAATTTATGTAAGAGCCTTTGGTGAGAGACCTTGTCAAAGGTTTTCTGGAAATCTAAGTACACTATGTCCACTGGATCTCCCTTGTCCACATGTTTCATGACACCTTCAAAGAACTCTAATAGATTAGTAAGACATGATTTCCCTTTACAGAAACCATGTTGACTTTTGCCCAATAATTTCTGTTCTTCTATGTGCCTGACAATTTTATTCTTTTCTACTCTTTCTACTAATTTGCCTGGCACAGACGTTAGACTTACCGGTCTGTAATTGCCAGGATCGCCTCTAGAGCCCTTTTGAAATATTGGCGTTACATTAGCAATCTTCCAGTCATTGGGTACAGAAGCCGATTTAAAGGACAGGTTACAAACCACAGCTAATAGTCCCCAATTTCACATTTGAGTTCCTTCAGAACTCTTGAGTAAATACCATCTGGTTCCGGTGACTTCTTACACTTAAGTTTATCAATTAGTTCCAAAACCTCCTCTAGTGACACTTCAATCTGTGGCAATTCCTCAGATTTGTCACCCAAAAAAGGTTTGGGAATCTCCCTAACCTTCTCAGCCGTGAAGACTGAAGCAAAGAATGCATTTAGTTTCTCCGCAATGACTTTATCGTCTTTAAGGACTCCTTTTGTATCTCAATTGTCCAGGGGCCCCACTGGTTGTTTAGCAAGCTTCCTGCTTTTGATGTACTTAAAAAACATTTTGTTATTACCTTCTGAGGTTTTGGCTAGCTGTTCCTCAAACTTCTTTTTGGCTTTTCCTATTACATTATTACACTTAATTTGGCAGTACTTATGCTCCCTTCTATATACACCTCACTAGGATTTGACTTCCAGTTTTTAAAAGATGCCATTTTATCTCTCACTGCTTCTTTTACATGGTTAAGCCAAGCCACAGTGGCTCTTTTTAGTTCTTTTGCTGTGTTTTTTAATTTGGGGTATACATTTAAGTTGAGCCTCTAATATTGTGTCTTTGAAAAGCGTCTATGCAGCTTGCAGAGATTTCACCCTAGGCATCTGAAGAAGTGGGTATTCACCCACGAAAGCTCATGCTCCAAAACGTCTGTTAGTCTAGAAGGTGCCACAGGATTCTTTGCTACTCTAGTCACTGTACCTTTTAATTTCTGTTGAACTAACCCCATCATTTTTGCACAGTTCTCCTTTCTGAAATTAAATGCCACAGTGTTGAGCTGTCCTTACCACCACAGGTATGTTAAATTTTGTTAGATTATGATCACTATTTCCAAGCGGTCCTGTTATAGTTACCTCTTGGACAAGATCCTGCGCTCCACTCAGGACTAAATGGAGAGTTGCTTCTCCCCTTGCGGGTTCTTGTACCAGCTGCTCCAAGAAACAGTCATTTCAAGTATCGAGAAATTTTGTCTCTGCATTTTGTCCTGAGCTGACATGGACTCAGTCAATATGGGGATAACTGAAATCTCCCACTATTATGGAGTTCTTTATTTTGACAGCCTCTCTAATCTCCCTTCACATTTCATCCTCACTATCACTGTCTTTTAATAGGTGGTCGATAATAGATCCTTATTGTTATATTCTTATTAGAGCATGGAATTACTATCCATAGAGATTCTATGGAACATGCGATTTCATTTAAGATTTTTACTTCATTTGAGTCTACATTTTCTTTAACATACACTGCCACTCCCCTCCCCACCTCCCGAGTATGACCTGCTCTGTCCTTCTGATATATTTTGTACCCTGGAATGATTGTCCTTTTGATTGTCCTCACTCCACCAGGTTTCTGTGATGCCTATTATGTCAACAGTCTCTTTTAACACCAGGCACTCTAATTCACCCATCTTATGATTTACAGTTCTAGCATTTGTGTACAAGCACTTTAAAAACTTTTCCCTGTTTATTTGTCTGCCCTTTTCTGATGTGTTAGATTCTTTTGTGTGTGAATGTTTCTCGTCTGATCTGGCCCCTACTTTATCCTCTTAAAGCCTCTCTTCCTGACTAAAACTAGAAAAATCTCTATCATTACACTCTCCTCTAAGAGAAGTCTCTGTCTGATCCACGGGCTCCTCTGCAGCCATTGGCTTTCCCCCATCTCTTAGTTTAAAAACTGCTCTGCAACCTTTTTAATGTTAAGTGCCAGCAGTCTGGATCCACTTTGGTTTAGGTGGAGCCCATCCTTCCTGTATAGGCTCCCCCATCCCCAAAGTTTCCCCAGTTCCTAATAAATCTAAATCCCATCTCTCTACACCATCATCTCATCCATGCATTGAGACTCTGAAGCTCTGCCTGCCTACTTGGCCCTTTATGTGGAACTGGAAGCATTTCTGAGAATGCCATCATAAACGTCCTGGATTTCAGTCTCTTTCCTAGCGGACTAAATTTGGCCTCCAGGAGGTCTCACCTACCCTTCCCTATGTCATTGGTATCTACATGTACCATGACCACTGGCTCCTCCCCAGCACTACACATAAATCTATCTAGATGCCTTGAGAAATTCGCAACCTTCGCACCAGGCAGGCAAGTCACCATACAGTTCTCCCGGTCATCACAAACCCAGATATCCCTGTTTCTAATGATCAAATCTCCCACTAACAGCTGCCTTTTCTTAATGACTGGAGTTCCCACCCCGGTGAAGTAACCTCAGTGCAAGAGGTTACCCCAACACTATCTGGAAGGAGGCTCCCAACTATGAGAAGCTTTCCCTCTGCTCCTGTTGACTGCTCTCATTCCCTGGGCCTTTCATCCTCCTCAATAGTGCGGGGGGCTGTCTGACCAGAGTTTGGACAATTCTAATGTGTCCCGAAAAGCCTCATCAACATACTTCTCTGCCTCCCTTAGCTCCCCCAGTTTCCAACACCTTGGCCTCCAAAGCCTCCACACAGTCTCCGAGGGCCAGGAGCTCCTTGCACCAAATGCACACATACATACATAAAATAAGAACGGCCATACTGGGTCAGATCCAAAGGCCCATCTAGCCCAGTATCCTCTCTACCGACAGTGGCCAATGCCAGGTGCCCCCGAGGGAGTGAACCTAACAGGCAATGATCAAGTGATCTCTCTCCTGCCATCCATCTCCATCCTCTGACAAACAGAGGCTAGGGACACCATTCCTTACCCATCCTGGCTAATAGCCATTGATGGACTTAACCTCCATTAATTTATCCAGTTCTCTTTTAAAAGCTGTTACAGTCCTAGCCTTCACAACCTCCTCAGGTAAGGAGTTCCACAACTTGACTGTGCGCTGCGTGAAGAACAACTTCTTTTTATTTTCTTTAAACCTGCTGCCTATTAATTTCATCTGGTGACCCCTAGGAAGCTTCTGTTGATTATGCTGCACTTAACCCTCAGTTTTACTTGAGCAAACAGGAGATATTTGACACTGTGTGATATGGCTCCTGTGCTCTGTTCCAAAGTATTCTGCAGCAGGGGAGGGTCTGTGGTCGTGTGTGTGTCACTGGCATATTGGGGTGATGCTGAAACTGGGCAGAGCAGAGGTGGCATTGTGGGGCTGGCATAAACCTTAACTCTCCATTTCCACTTCCAAGAACCGAGGGGACAGGAACCCTTACCCAGTGAGGTCACATTCTCATAGTTCTCCTGCATGACATCCCAGTAGAGGGCTCTTTGAGTGGGGACCAGCAGAGCCCACTCCTCCCTGGTGAAATACACAGCCACCTCCTCGAAGGTTACCGGCCCCTGAAAGAGCAAGAGTCCAACACTCAATACCTGCTGCCCCATTCACAGCCCATCAAAGGGTAGCCCTAGGTGGATTGCAGTCAACAAAGTCCCACCTCCACCCTGCCCAGAGCATCCAGGAAACATCAGAGTGAGGGGACAAAGAGAGAGTCCCTTATCTCTCCCAGCAGATCCATCACATACCTACTAGCCACAGACTGATAGAGGAGAGGGAGGCCCTAGCAGGGACCACACAGAGATCTCTGCTAGGAAGCCCAACAGCCTCCTCATTGTGAGGAACTGGATATGAAGGGAGGGGAATCTCCCCTAACCCTCACTGGTGGGTATCTCCTTCATATCTCACAGCAGCCACTGGTTAGTCAGGTCAGGCTCCAGCACTATGAGTCTAGTCAGTTTTCCCAGCCCCATGTAGTTGGGTTATTTTCTGCTCCACAAACTAGAGCATTTCCACCTCCGAACCTTATGGGTCTGTTCCTTGAATCTAGGCCACTTATTAAACAACTCCCAGCAGGTTTGTCACCCCCTGCCCTCCCTTTCTCCACCCTGTGCATTTCCTGCCCCGCACCAACCTCCAAACCAGACTGTGCAAACCTTCCCATCTCCGGTGTATTTGCTGCCCCTTTCCTTCCTGTAGGAACCCATCAACCCCCACTCAAAAAAATAATCCCTACCTGGGCTGGCTCCACTGCAGCCATTTCTCTTCCCCGTGTCATGGGAGGATGGGATGAGCTGGAGAAAAACATGGACGTCATTCTGCAGCCCTGGCAGGGCGAGAAGAGCAGTTGTGGAGGTTTCAGAACAGGCTTTAGTTTATTTCACATCACAATTTCCCCAGGCCCTTTCCTTCCAGACAGACATCCTAGACTCTGCTGTGCTGGGAACATGCTTGATCTCTTTATTACAGTGTAGACCTGGCCCCTCCTGTCAGGCTAAGCCCACAGACACATTTTTAACCTCCCGTCTCCCTCCCCTCACCCCCTAACAAAGTCTCTGAACACAAGGCTAGAAAAGAGCAGAACCAAAGGAGTCACTGTGGGGGATTCCTTCAGACACTGACCCCATGGCAGTCACACGCCAGCAAGGGGAATATGGAGTCAGGACCTGGCTTTTCCTCTGTCTGAGCCCTTTCTTGTTCACTGGAAAGTGGTTCTGCCCAGGGATGCTGCAATACCTGTGTCTGGGTGGACTAGAGAGCTGGAAATCTCTCCCTTCACTCATTTCTCCCACTGCCCCTTTCGGTCTCTCCTTCCCCTGTCCTCTCTCCCTGCTCCTCTGGCTGGGAAAGTCCCATTCCTGGGGGCTTTGCTCTCCCATGGCTGGACTTTCTCCTGGCAGTTGCTAATGGGAGGAGAAATGACGAGGGGCTGTTTGTGCAGTTACTTTCTTGCCAGTACCCAGCACTTTCCCTAAGGTCTTTCAGTTACCTGGAGACTCTGGCTCAGAATTTGCATTAACAGGGCCCAGGGCTGCCCCAAGGGGCTAGTACCAGCTCAAGAAAGTCATCCCCTGGTCTGGGCAGAGAAAAAGCTTTAATTAAGGTCACCCCCAGCACAAAGCCCCACTGGGGGAGCAACAGCTGCTAAGCCTGGTCTCCCAGATCACAATGGAGGCTGCAGCATCTGACCCAGGAAGCTGAACCCCAATATCCTGAGCAGAGAGGGACAGAGCGTTTGAGCAGCTCCCTCCTTTAGCTCTCTGGAGAGATCAGCTAATGAGAGCCCCTCCTCATAGGGAGAATTGCAGAGCTCATTTACCCACTGTGCATCTGCAGTCACTCCTTCTCTTTCCATGCAGTGAACTCTGGATTAACATTGGTCTCAATGAAACCAGATTTCAGAAAGAATGAGTCCAGAACGCTGTGGAAGAGGCCATCGTGTGGCATTTCTAGCCCCCTTCCCACCTGCCTCACCCATCAGATCTAGTATAAGGACTCGGGGCACAAATTTTCCCAATGGAACTGGAAGGTCCTGGAGTTTTCAAGATATTTGATAAGTGGATAGAAAGTTATCATGGTGACTGGGCGTGGCTGGGGAATGCTGGGCAGTGCTTGGAGCCAGGATACTGGCACAAGCTGATCAGAGAGAAGAAGCATGGTTAGTAGCAACCCCCAGAGCCTCCATCCAGGGACCCCCAGACACCCCCAGTACCCAGAGCCCAGACCCTGCAGTAAGGGTCCCACCAGATATTCCCTGGGATCCAACCCCTAAAAACCCTCAACAGGGACTCCAGATACCCCTCAGCACCCCACTGGCCAGAGAACCGCCACCAGACCATCACTGGCAGCCTGGGAATCCTAAAAGGTTCCCCTACCAAGAGCCCCCAACAGCCAGGGACTACGCCCCCAGGGGACCCCCTCACTAGGAATTCAGTCCCTCACTGCCTGCCCAGGATTCCCCTACTGCCTGCCTACGACCCTCACCTGTCCTCCAGCAGGATCTGCCATGCAGTTTGCCTAGGACCCCCTGATGCTTTACAACAGGACCTCTCCCTCTGCTTGCCTGCATCCCGACCTAGCGCCTGGGACTCCCCCACCCAGTTCTGTGCATTGGGCATGACTGAGCCCCTGGCACAACACCAGGCTCCCTCTAACCCCCTGCCCCACCTCCCCAGGAGACGCCCACCCTCACTGTTCTGCACCAACAAGTCCCCAGCGATACCCACCTCCAGGACCTATAGCCTCAGGGCTGGGCACATCAGAACTCCCCCCCCCCCCGAACCTCCAGAACCCACCAATTTGATTAGGGTACCCCCTGCCCAGTCACCCAAAGGCCTCCCCCTCCCACAAAGCCCCTTCAGCTTCAGCTGCAATCTCCCCACAGACACCCCATCCCCTACCACAGCAACAGTGTTACCTCACTGTGTCTGCTAAGTGGATAGAAAGTTATTACTGCCCCCTGCTGGCCAGTCACACAAGCAGAGGGATCCCTGGGGGGTGCTTCTTTAACAGGAGAATGGAAGGCCTGGAGGGCAAGAAAGGTCCATGCCCTGTTACTAGCTACATCTTAGCACTGCGGGAATCAACCCCCCACACAGACCCTTTGCCATGGGGTTTGGGATACTTCTGGACCCATGCTGCACTCACAGTGACCTCCTCACCCAGTGCCAGCTGGAGAAAAGAAAAGGGTCCAGCCAACTCTCCTGTTACCAGCTGGGAACCACTGATCCCCCAAACAGGGGGAGGCCTCTGGATTTGATGGGTATTAAATAGGTTTAGAGAAGAAAGTGAAACATCAGAGGGATTTTATATCAGTTGTTGAGAAGAGGTAAAATCTGAGTGTTTCCCATCAATATTTGATAACTGAATAGCAAGAAAATGGGCAACATTTGCCAACATTTTATATCCATGTTCAGAAACCTGAGAAAAGGTGTAAATTTGAGATTTTCTTAGTATTTTATAATTAGAGAGACAGGGAAAAATCTCAGGCCATAGTCAACTAGAAATAGACAATTAGAGAAAAAGTGGGGCTTAGGATATTTTTTTATCAATCTTTGAGATTTGCAGAGAATACATGTCAGAAACTATGCAACTGATAAGATGAAGGAAGGATAGTGCAGTGGTTTGAGCATTGGTCTGCTAAACCCAGGGTTGTGAGCTCAATCCTTGAGGGGGCCATTTAGGGATCTGCTGGAGGATTTAGTTGGGGATTGGTCCTGCTTTGAGCAGGGGGTTGGACTAGATACCTCCTGAGGTCCCTTTGAACCGTAATGTTCTATAAACACCACCAAGATCTGAGGGGATTTTATATTGCTGTTAAATAACTAGAGGGAAAAGGGGGACTGTTGGACTGGATTTTATATTACTATCCAATACATATAAAGAAAGTGATGGCTCCTGCCACCCCCACCATTCACATGGGCAGCAGGGAGCCCTTTGAGGAGCTCTTTTAAGAAGGCAAAGGGGGGTGGAGGAGCTGGAAGGCCCCTGGATGAGGGAAGGGGGCAGCAGTGAGGGATGGGCGGGTGAATGGAAACTGGTGGCTGGGGACATCTGTGCTGGTAGTTAGGGGCAGTAACTGGCATTGGGAAACCGGAGTCCGGGCAGTCCCATGGGGGACACGTGCCCCTCCCTTCCCCGCCCTGGCAGGGAACGGGCATCTCAACCCACTGACTTTTCCAATTAACTCCCCCTCCCCCCCCCCGGGAATGTCCTGGCTGCCCAGAGATAATTCAACTCCCCCCCCCCCATCCCACCGACCGTCCCCCCGGCAACTCCGGCTTCTCCGCTCCCCGCCCGACACCCCCCACAGGGACCCCCCCGGCCCCAGGCTCCGCCTCCCATCCCAGCGGGGCCCGGGCGGATCCTGCTGCAGCTCCCGGGGCCGAGGCGGGGCCGAGGCTTCTCCCAGGTTCCCCGGGGCCGAGTCACTTTCCCGCCCCCCCCCGGGGTCTCTCACTCAGCAGCTCACACTGAAGCGGCAGCAGCAGCTTTATCCTCCCCCCCCACCGGGGCTCGCATGGAGCATGCGCAGTTTCAGCTGCTGAACCCCGCCCTTAGCTGGGCTGGAGAGGACGGATGCGCCCCCGGGGCAGGCTGGGAGATGTAGTTCCGGACTCTCCGTGGAGCGGAAGTGATGTCAGCTAGGGAGACGGAGACGGAGGGGGAATGCGCGGGGGTCGGTGCGATTTTGTCTGGCCCCTGCGGGGCCGTTGGAGCTGCTCCCGGGCGGAGAAGGGTTTGTGCCGTTGGAGCGCTGGGCATGCGCAGATCGCGGCGGGAGAGCCCTTCATTACCCCCACTCCCCCCACGGTGCCCGGCCCGGCTCCGCCCCCTCTGCGGGGGCGGAGCCAGGCGGTGACTCTGCCCCAGTGTCCGCGGGGGACTGGCCGCACTGGGGTCCCTGCGTGGGGCCGGCGGGGTGTTCCGGGGGGACCTGGGAAAGGGGCAGGGGAAAGTGTCGGTGCAGCCCGGACATGGGGGGAGGGGGAGAGCCGGTGAGCCCCGAGGACCCCCTCCCCTATCCACTTGTCAAACACTGACAGGGGAGATCACAGATTTTTCTTCCCTCCCCTCTTGAAAACTAGGGAACATTCGTGTCCCACCCCCCGCAAGTCCTTGTCCTGGATCTGGGGGGTGAGGGAGGTGGGAAGGGAGTCAGCACTGCCACACGATGGTCTCTTCCACAGCGTTCTGGACTCATTCTTTCTGAAATCCGGTGTCATTGAGACCGTTGTTACTCCAGAGTCACTGCATGGAAAGACAAGGAGTGACTCCAGATGGACAGTGGGTCAAATGAGATCAGCAATTCTCCCTGTGAGGAGGGGCTCCCATTAGCTGCTCTCCCCAGAGAGCTAAAGGAGGGAAGCTGCTCAGATGCTCTGTCCCTCTCTGCTTAGGATATTGGGGTTCAGCTTCCTGGGTCAGACGCTGCAGCCTCCATTGTGATCTGGGAGACCAGGCTTGGCAGCTGCTGCTCCCCCAGTGGGGTTCTGTGCTGGGAAGTGACTTTAATTAAAGCTTCTTTTCTGCCCAGCCAACGTGATGACTCTCTCCAGCTCGTACTAGCCCCTTGTGGGAGACCTGGGCCCTGTTAATACAAATTCTACCACAGACTCCAGGTAACTGAAAGACCTCAGGGAAAGTGCTGGGGTCTGGCAAGAAAGTGACTCTGCACAAACAGTCGTTCCTCATTTCTCCTCCCATTAGCAATTGCCAGGAGAAAATCCAGCCATGAGAGGGCAAAGCCCCCAGGAATGGGACGTTCCCAGCCAGAGGGGCCAGGGAGAGAGGACAGGGGAAGGAGAGACGGAAAGGGGCAGTGGGAGAAATGAGTTGGGGGAGAGATTTCCAGCTCTGTAGTCCACCAAGCGCATGTATTGCAGCATCGCTGGGGAGAATCACTTTCCAATGAACAGAAAAAGGCTCAGACAGAGGAAAAGCCAGTTCCTGACTCCATATTCCCCCTGTTGGGGTGTGACTGCTGTGGGGTCAGTGTCCGAGGGAATCCCCCAGAGTGACTCCTTTGGTTCTGCTCTTTTCTAGCCTTGTGTTCAGAGACTTTGTTATGGGATGAGGGGAAGGACAAGGGAGGTTAAAAATGTCTCTGTGGGCTTAGCCTGACAGGAGGGGCCAGGTCTACACTGTAATAAAGAGATCAAGTATGTTCCCAACACGGCAGAGTCTAGGATGTCTGTCTGGAGGGAGAGGGCCTGGGAGAATTGTGATGTGAAATTACCTAAAGCCTGTTCTGTAACCTCCACAACTGCCCTTCTCGCCCTGCCAGGGCTGCAGAATGGCTTCCATGTTTTTCTCCAGCTCATCCCATCCTCCCATGGGACAGAGGAGAGAAATGGCTGCAGTGCAGCCAGCTCAGGTAGGGATTATTTTTCTGAGGGGGAGTTGGTGGGTTCCTACAGGAGGGAGAGGGACAGCAAGTATACCGGAGATGGGAAGGTTTGCACAGTCTGGTTTGGAGGTTGGCGCGGGGCAGGAAATGCACAGGGTGGAGAAAGGGAGGGCAGGGGGTGACAAACCTGCTGGGAGTTGTTTAATAAGTGGTCTAGATTCTAGGAACAGACCCATGAGGTTTGGCGGTGGAAATGCTCTAGTTTGTGGAGCAGAAAATAAGCCAGCTACATGGTGCTGGGAAAACTGACCAGACTCATAGTGCTGGAGCCTGACCCAACTAACCAGTGGCTCCTGTGAAATATGAAGGGGATACCCACCAGTGAGGGTTAGGGGAGATTCCCCTCCCTTCATATCCAGCTCCTCACAATGAGGAGGCTGTTGGGCTTCCTAGCAGAGATCTCTGTCTGGTCCCTGTTAGGGCCTCCCTCTCCTCTATCAGTCTGTGGCTAGTAGGTATGTGATGGATCTGCTGGGAGAGATAAGGGCTCTCTCTCTGTCCCCTCACTCTGATGTTTCCTGGATGCTCTGAGCAGAGTTGAGGTGGGACTTTGTTGACTGCAGTCCACCCAGGGCTTCTCTTTGATGGGCTCCTCTCCCCACAAATAATGAGGCTGTGAATGGGGCAGCAGGTATTGAGTGTTGGACTCTTGCTCTTTCAGGGGCCCGTAACCTTTGAGGAGCTGGCTGTGTATTTCATCAGGGAAGAGTGGGCTCTGCTGGTCCCCACTCAGAGAGCCCTCTACTGGGATGTCATGCAGGAGAACTATGAGAATGTGACCTCACTGGGTAAGGGTTCCTGTCCCCTCGGTTCTTGGAAGGGGAAATGGAGAGATAAGGTTTACACCAGCCCCACAATGCCACCTCTGCTCTGCCCAGTTTCAGCATCACCCCAATATGCCAGTGACACACACACTACCAGAGACCTTCCCCTGCTGCAGAACATTTTGGGAACAGAGCACAGGAGCCGTATATCACAGTGTCAAATATCTTCTGTTTGCTCAAGTAAAACTGAGGGTTAAGTGCAGCATAATCAACAGAAGCTTCCTAGGGGTCACCAGATGAAATTAATAGGCAGCAGGTTTAAAGAAAATAAAAAGAAGTTGTTCTTCACGCAGTGCACAGTCAACTTGTGGAACTCCTTACCTGAGGAGGTTGTGAAGGCTAGGACAATAACAGCATTTAAAAGAGAACTGGATAAATTCATGGTGGTTAAGTTCATCAGTGGCTATTAGCCAGGATGAGTAAGGAATGGTGTCCCTAGCCTCTGTTTGTCAGAGGATGGAGATGGATGGCAGGAGAGAGATCACTTGATCATTGCCTGTTAGGTTCACTCCCTCTGGGGCACCTGGCATTGACCGCTGTTGGTAGACAGGATACTGGGCTAGATGGACCTTTGGATCTGACCCGTTATGGCCGTTCTTATGTTATGTATGTAAGTGTGCATTTGGTGCAAGGAGCTCCTGTCTCTCAGAGACTGTGTGGAGGCTTTGGAGGCCAGGGTGTTGGAACTGGAGGAGCTAAGGGAGGCAGAGAAGTATGTTGATGAGGCTTTCCGGGACACTATTGAATTGTCCCAACTCTGGTCAGACAGTCCACCGCACTGTTGAGGAGGATGATAGGCCCAGGGAATGAGAGCAGTCAACAGGAGCAGAGGGAAAGCTTCTCATAGTTGGGAGCCTCCTTCCAGATAGTGTTGGGGTAACCTCTTGCACTGAGGTTACCTCACCGGGGTAGGGAACTCCAGTCATTAAGAAAAGGCAGCTGTTAGTAATGGGAGATTCGATCACTAGAAAAAAGGATCTCTGGGTTTGTGATGACCGGGAGAACCATATGGGGACTTGCCTGCCTGGTACGTAGGTTGTGGATTTTTCAAGGCATCTAGATAGATTTGTGTGTAGTGCTAGGGAGGAGCCAGTGGTGATGGTATACTTAGATACCAATGACATAGGGAAGGGTAGGTGAGACGTCCTGGAGGCTAAATGTAATCTGCTAGGAAAGAGACTGAAATCCAGGACCTCTATGGTGGCATTCCCAGAAATGCTCCCAGTTCCATGTGCGGGGCCAGGCAGGCAGGCAGAGCTTCAGAGTCTCAATGCGTGGACGAGATGATGGTGTAGAGAGATGGGGTTTAGATTTATTAGGAACCGGGGAAACTTTGGGGAAGGGAGAGCCTATACAGGAAGGATGGGCTCCACCTAAACCAAAGTGGATCCAGACTGCTGGCACTTAACATTAAAAAGGTTGAAGAACAGTTTTTAATCTAAGCGATGGGGGAAAGCCAATGGCTGTAGAGGAGCCCATGGATCAGACAGAGACTTCTCTTAGAGGATTGTGTAATGATAGAGATTTTTCTAGTTTTAGTCAGGAAGAGGGGCTGGAAGAAGATGAAGTGGGGGCCAGATCAGACAAGAAGCATTCACACAAAAAAAAATCTGACATCAGAAAAGGGCAGACAAATAAACAGTGACAAGTTTTTAAAGTGCTTGTACACAAATGCTGGAAGTGTAAATAATAAGATAGGTGAATTAGAGTGCCTCGTGTTAAGAGGATTTTGACATAATAGGCATAATAGGTGGACTGAGGACAATCAATGGGACACAATCATTCCAGGGTACAAAATATATCGGAAGGACAGACCAGGTCATACTCGGGGGGTGGGGAGGGGAGTGGCACTGTATGTTACAGAAAATGTAAACTCAAATGATGTAAAAATCTTAAATGAAACCGCATGTTCCATAGAATCTCTCTGGATAGTAATTCCATGCTCTAATAAGAATATAACAATAGGGATCTATTATCGACCACCTGTCAAACACAGTGATACTGTGGATGAAATGCGAAAGGAGATTAGAGACGCTATCAAAATAAAGAACTCCATACTAGTGGGAGATTTCAATTATCCCCATATTGACTGGGCCCATGTCGGCTCAGGACAAAATGCAGAGGCAAAATTTCTTTATACTTTAAATGACTGTTTCTTGGAGCAGCTGGTACAAGAACCCGCAAGAGGAGAAGCAACTCTCCATTTAGTCCTGAGTGGAGCGCAGGATCTTGTCCAAGAGGTAACTATAACAGGACCGCTTGGAAATAGTGATCATAATCTAACAAAATTTAACATTCCTCTGGTGGGAAGAACAGCTCAGCACTGTGGCATTTAATTTCAGAAAGGAGAACTATGCAAACATGAGGGGGTTAGTTAAACAGAAATTAAAAGGTACAGTGACTAGAGTGAAATCCCTGCAAGCTGCATGGACACTTTTCAAAGACACAATATTAGAGGCCCAACTTAAATATATACCCCAAATTAAAAAACACAGCAAAAGAACTAAAAAGAGCCACTGTGGCTTGGCTTAACCATGTAAAAGAAGCAGTGAGAGATAAAAAGGCATCTTTTAAAAAGTAGAAGTCAAATCCTAGTGAGGTGTATATAGAAGGGAGCATAAGTACTGCCAGATTAAGTGTAAAAATGTAATTAGAAAAGCCAATAAGGAGTTTGAGGAACAGCTAGCCAAAAACTCAGAAGGTAATAACAAAATGTTTTTTAAGTACATCAAAAGCAGGAAGCTTGCTAAACAACCAGTGGGGCCCCTGGACAATTGAGATACAAAAGGAGCCCTTAGAGACAATGAAGTAATTGCGGAGAAACTAAATGCATTCTTTGCTTCAGTCTTCATGGCTGAGAATGTTAGGGAGATTCCCAAACCTTTTATGGGTGACCACTCTGTGAAAATTCCTCAGATTTAAGTGTCACTAGAGGAGGTTTTGGAACTAATTGATAAACTTAAGTGTAAGAAGTCACCGGAACCAGATGGTATTTACCCAAGAGTTCTGAAGGAACTCAAATGTGAAATTGAGGAACTATTAGCTATGGTTTGTAACCTGTCCTTTAAATCGGCTTCTGTACCCAATGACTGGAAGATAGCTAATATAACACCAATATTTCAAAAGGGCTCTAGAGGCGATCCTGGCAATTACAGACGGTAAGTCTAACGTCTGTGCCAGGCAAATTAGTTGAAAGAGTAGTAAAGAATAAAATTGTCAGGCACATAGAAGAACAAAAATTGTTGGGCAAAAGTCAACATGGTTTCTGTAAAGGAAAATCATGTCTTACTAGTCTATTAGAGTTCTTTGAAGGTATCAACAAACGTGAGCAAGGGGGATCCAGTGGACATAGTGTACTTAGATTTCCTGAAAGCCTTTGACAAGGTCTCTCACCAAAGGCTCTTAGATAAATTAAGTTATCATGGGATAAGAGGGAAGATCTTTTCATGGATTGAGAACTAGTTAAAAGACAGGGAACAAAGGGTAGGAATAAATGATAAATTTTCCGAATGAAGAGGAGTAACTAGTGGTGTTCCCCAAGGGTCAGTCCTAGGACCAATCCTATTCAACTTATTCATAAATGAGCTGGAGAAAGGGGTAAACAGTGAGGTGGCAAAGTTTGCAGATGATACTAAACTGCTCAAGATAGTTAAGACCAAAGCAGACTGTGAAGAACTTCAAAAAGATCTCTCAAAACTAAGTGATTGGGCAACAGAATGGCAAATGAAATTTCATGTGGATAAATGTAAAGTAATGCACGTTGGAAAAAATAACCCCAAGTATATATAAAATATGATGGGGGTAATTTAGCTACAACTAATCAGGAAAAAGATCTTTTTGTCATTGTGTATAGTGATCTGAAGACATCCAGCAGTGTGCAGCGGAAGTCAAAAAAGCAAAGAGGATATTAGGAATTATTTAAAAAGGGATAGACAATAATACAGAGAATATCATATTGCTCTTATATAAATCAATGGAAATGACTAATTTAGACCCCATCATTTTATATATATATTTGGGATTATGTTTTTCAATGGCTGCACTATGTGCTACCCTGACATCTAGTACTGCTGAGATCGTGCATTCAGTAATATCCCTGCCCTTCCTGTTCCCTTTCTCCACTGAGCCCCATGCTTATGTTTCCAGCTTCCCTGGGACTCTCTCTCTTTATCTCTGGATCTGTCTGTCAGCAGGAAGCAGAGCCAGGGAGACTTGCCCTCTGTCTGGAGACTTCGATTTCTGGGACGTGGATTTACTTTCTCTGTGTTTTAGGAGACTTTGAAATTGAGTGTCTGTGACATTAAGCACAGTACAATCTGGAGTCTTGAACAGCTATGTCCCCTCAGTTCCCCAGGCTGGGGTGCCTTTTACACTGCTTTACTGTGAGAGCAGCCACTCCTGGGCAGTTAACACGCACTCTCCAGCATATATCTCGCTCCCAGCTACACAGTATTGGCGCTGCTCGTCAGCAACTCCCGAATGACAGTACCCACCGGAGAACCCCAGAAAATTCTCTGCTTCCAGACATCCCCCAGAAATGTGCATCTTGTCCTGTCTAGCACACTACTGAACAATGAAAGCTCATATGAAATCTGTTATTTCATCAATGGAAAATGACATGCACCAGCCTTGTTATTCCAAATGGAGTTTCCAACACACTTTAATCCAACCACACTGGTTAGATAAAACAATAAACCAAGATTGTTCACTACTGGAAAAAAAAAAAAGATTTTCAGTGCCTACAAGTAATGAGGCATAAAAGTCAGACTTGTTTACAAAAGAAATGCAAGAGAAAATACAAACTAATGTTTAACATAACAAGCTAAAACGTATTTAAAACAAATGTTTCTCTCACCATGTGCTGAGACAGGCTGGCTTTCCTTTCGGCCAGGAATCCCTCTAACCTGCCACTGCTGCCCACATTCAGTTCTTCAGGAGTTGTCATGAGCAGAGGGAAAGGGGAGAGAGACTCATGCATTTTCCTCACCTCTTTTTATAATTCAGTCCTTTGTACTAGAAACAAATTTCGTTCTCAGCTGAGTCATGGTGACAGGCTGTCGTAGATATGAGCTTCAAGTGGTCCCTGTGATGGAATGTAAATGTCTTCTTCACACCTTCCCCCTCCTGGAGTATGGCTGTTTGACCAGCTGTTTGCCTTGCTTTCTCTGAGAACTTAGTGTTGCAACTTTTTCAGTGATATCATACCGTAAAATCTCATCACTTTGCATACAGTGTTGCTACACGTTTTAAGGATGCTATTCAGTAAATTCTGTCTTTTCAAATGTTACCTCACTAGTCATACAGTGATAAATACATGGGAGGAGTGGGATCTCCCTTTTATAAACACCCAGCCAGCCAGATTGCTGTAAAATCCATTTTGGTGTGACTTCTCTGCTTGCTTTACCTGTAAAGGGTTAACAAGCCCACAGGTAAAAGAAAAGGAGTGGGCATCTGACCAAAAGAGCCAATGGAAAAGCTAGAACTTTTTTAAATGGGACAGTAACTTCCCCTTTGTCTGTTGTTCTCTGGAGAAGGGAGGCGACACGGAGTAGCAATGCTGTGTATGGCTTGAAGCAGGTTTGAAAATTAATCTTCCATACCTAGAAGAAATGATTTGGACAGGGAATGTTTAGACAGACACAATCAGGTTTATATTTTTTAATTTGGCTTTTGGAGCTCCTCTGTGCTATCCCAGATGCTTTTGTTTGCTTCTAAGCTTTAAGCTGAGCCCCCAGGAAAGCTATTTTGGGTGCTTACAAAAATTGTTTCTTTTAAAATCTAGCAAAAGCCTAAGTTCGAGATGTATTGTTTTCCTTTTCAATTTTAATAAAATTTACCTCTTTTAAGAACAGGATTGGATTTCTGGTGTCCTAAGAGGTTTGTGCATGTTGTTTAATTAGCTGGTAGCCACAGCTCATCTCCTTTGTTTTCTTTCTCAGCTCTTTCCCGGAGGGGACATGAAAGGGCTTGAGGGTACCCCAGAGAGAAGAATTCTCAAGTGTTCCTTCCTGGGTCCAAGGGTTTGGGGTTTTTTTGAATTTGGGTGATGGCAGCATTTACCAAGCCAAGGTCAGAGAAAAGCTGTAACTTTGGGGGTTTAATACAAGCCTGGAGTTGCACAAATTAATTTTTAGAATCCGGGCGGGCCCCCACTTTCTGCACTCGGAGTGACAGAGTGGAGATTCAGCCCTGACATATACTATGAACAAAATTGATCCTAATTTTCTAGAAGAGTGAACATAAGGGCACAGACTTGCACAGTGTCGTCTGTGTGTTCGCAACATATCTGTGGGTATTTCAGTCTCTCAGAATCAAGGTGTTCAGCATCTTCAAACACCTGGGGAACCGGTCCTGGGAACTCACTGGTTTATTAAGTGACACTGTATGGAATTGAGAGACACTTTATATTATTATTATTTTATTATAAATACCAACATGATGAAATGGCAATGAATCGTGCTAGATACACCATGTAAGGTGTCAATGAAAATGTTATGATTTTCCAAGTTTGATAATCTTGTTTCTATCTTTATATTGTGAGTTATAGATATATAGGGTATATCTGTATTCCAGACTTGTGTAGTGTTTCTGAGTGACACCCCCAGACATATTGGCATCAGCGCTGCCCAACTTGTTTGATGGCCCATCCGGGGTCATCAGCTGTACAATGAACCCAAGGGGATACACCTATTGAGTCAGCAAGACATGCAGGGGTATGCCTGTGTACTGAGACCTCCAAGGCTTTTCCATGCCATGTGCTGTGAAGCTTGTGTTTGGGACACAGGAATAGAAGCTACTTGGCAAAAGAAATATAAAGGGCAGCTGCATCATCTCCATTTTGTCTTCAATCCCCCTTCCTACCTCTGGAGCAACTTCTCTACACACTGAACCCTGGAACAAAGGACTGAATGATGTGGATGTGTACCAGAGAGCCTTTCAAGCCGGAAACTCACCAATACTCTAAGAATCAGATATATATATTTCTGAATGTATCTGACTGTTTTCCCATTTTGACAACTTTCTTTTTCTTTCCTTCTTTTATAATAAACCTTTAGTTTAGATGGTAAGGATTGGCTGGCATCAAAGTATTCTGGGTCAGATCCAAACCTATACAGACCTGGTAATGTGGCTGACTCTGGGGTCAGAGGAACACTTTGTTTATGTGAGCAGAGTTTTTAAATCAGCTCTCGCTGTGCCGGACCTAGGTGCTGATTGGGAGTCGGAGAACTGGAATGCAGTAAAGGGGGCCGTGTGATGTCTTTTTTCAGTTTCTCGATAACCAGTATGGGGGATCAGAAGCACAGTTGGTGACTGATTGGTGAATTTAACTTCCATGTTAACCCCCAGTTCTGGGAGCATCTGCTCTCCCTTTTTCAACCTGCCCTGATCTTGGCATTTTCAGTGTGGACTGCCCCAGGCACACTGGGTCACACTAAGCACTGAAGTTAAATTAATAGTGTTTTTTATGACACAGTCATATGAAATCAACTGAACTCCTTTGTTTTCTTTCATCTGAGCAGGGTTTCCAGTTTCCAAACCTCATATAATCTCCCAGGTGGAACAAGGGGAAGAGCCATGGGTCCCAGACTCCAGGGTTCAGAGGAAAGAGAGATCCTGAGAGTTCCCTGCACAGGTGAGGAAAGATTAAACCAACTCAGAATCTGTAAGTGCCAGAAGAAAACATCTGGTATGCCCTACAATGCCCTTGGAAGGTTTCTCAGTTCATTATTGTCACTAGCAGGGGTTGTATCCTCAGGGTAAATATAGCTCATAGCTTCCTGTAGACTCTAGCAGACACCAGGCAGTAACTTCCTCCCTTCCCACTGTGAATTTGGATGGGATGTGAGGGCGGAATTGATCCCCTCTTCCTCTCTCCTGTTTAGGGGAAGAGTTTGGAGGAGTTCAGTTCTTGTTTTTATTTAACCTCTCTCAAGCACTTGTTTTGGTTTGGCCTTCCACTCTCTATCCCTGTCTGAGGTTTCTGTCTCTTATCCTAGCAGGTGATGCAATGGTATGTGAGAAAGAGGAGCAGAATTCTCAGCAGGAAAATGTTGAGCAAGTGGCTAAACAAAGAGAATTATTGCAAAGATCGAAAAGGAATGTGTCCAGGAGTCATGAGCAGGGAAAATGCTGTGAGATTCAGCACAGACCAGAAAGAGAGCAAGGAAACCATCCAGGGGAGAAAATGGGTACATTTATTTCCTGTCGGGGAACTCAGAAGAGCATCAAGGAAACCACAACACAGCAGGAAATCCTCATGGGAAAGAGGAAAAATACATGCACTAAGTGTGGGAAAAGCTTCACTAGCAGCTCAGACCTTTCTGTTCATCAGAGAATCCATACAGAGGAGAGGCCCTATGAATGCCCTGAGTGTGGGAGAAGTTTCACTAGCAGCTCAGGCCTTTCTCAACATCAGAGAATCCACACAGGGGAGAGGCCCTTTGATTGCAATGAGTGTGGGAAAAGTTTCACTTACAGATCGGTCCTTTCTCAACATCAGAGAATCCACACAGGGGAGAGGCCCTATGAATGTCATGTGTGTGGGAAAAGCTTCACTAGCAGCTCAGGCCTTTCCCAACATCAGACAGTCCATGCAGGGGAGAGGCCCTTTGATTGCAGTGATTGTGGGAAAGCCTTTACTTACAAATCAATCCTTTCTGTTCATCAGAGAATCCACACAGGGAAGAGGCCCTATGAATGCCATGAGTGTGGGAAAAGCTTTATTACCAGCTCAGCCCTTTCTGTTCATCAGAGAATCCACACAGGGGAGAGGCCCTTTGAATGCAGTGAGTGTGGGAAAAGCTTCAATCGCAGCTCAGCCCTTTCTAAACATCAGAGAATCCACTCAAGGGAGAGTGCTACGAATGTCGTGAGTGTGGGAAAAGCTTCACTCACAGCTCAAACTTTCTTACCCATCTCAGAATCCACACAGAGGAGAGGCCCTATAAATGCAGTGATTGTGGGAACAACTTCATTCACCGCCAGCAGCTTATTAGCCATCAGAGAATCCACAGGTATGAGACCCAATGGAAGCAGTGAGTGTGGGAAAACCTTGTCTTGCCACTGAGCCCATGTGAGCCCTCAGAGAATCTGCAAGGGGGATCAACACCATAAAACCCTCTAGGGCTATCAATACTTTAATACTTTCCTGATTCCCACATAGTAATGTTGCAGGGGGGGCAACAGTTGGGGTTCGTTTGCCCGGTGTGCGTATCCCCAATGACCACACCAGAGTGGAGAAGCAAGTCTCTTAATGTGAGTTCAAATAAGGTGCTGGGAGATATACAATCTCAAATCCTGCACAAATTACTATCCTCATCCTTACGGTATATACCCCACTTGTTCACAGAGATGTTCACAGGTGCTACAATCGATCATTTACAATTCATTAACCATCAGATTCTTTAATTAGCTCCATCCTCCTCCCACAATACAGAACCCCCTTTGATTAATCACATCTTATACCGTAAACAAAGGAACAAAAGAAAAATAATAAATGATTACATGTACTCATGCTAACTTTAAAGGAACAAATTGTTTAGCTCGAAAGGCAATCGTAGGCCTGAGAATGTAAGCTTTTGACCCCATGCCATATTGCCAGTTACCTCGAGCCCTGCACCCCCCAACAGTAACTTTTAAAAGCTGTTTGAAGCACCGATATACCTCAGCTTGTCCGGATGAGTGAGTGGCCCATTTCTGCATATTGAAGTTTGACCTATTTGAGGTGGACTCATTTGTCCTTGCTATCAACTCCATTCTCCCATGAGTAATTCTAGTGTGCCCTTCCTATCAGGAACCAGGGAGCATCACATTTATACCATCCCCTATTGCAAAGTTATTGTTAGAGTCACCAGTGATACAGATTGTATCATTGCCAATTGTTGTCATGTTGTGCTGAAGGGCAGTTATAATGGGAACTTTTCATATTAGATTAAATGAAGAGAAGCAGGGGCAGGAAAAAAGTGTCATTTCAGCCTCTGTGGTACTGGAAGGAGATGTAAAAAGCGACAGAGTCCTGTGGCACCTTACAGACTAAAATACATATTGGAGCATAAGCAATATACAAAAACCTGTAGAAGAACACTTCAATCTCCCTGGACACACAATAGCAGACTTAAAAGTAGCCATCCTGCAGCAAAAATACTTCAGGGCCAGACTTCAATGAGAAACTGCTGAGCTTCAGTTCATTTGTAAATTTGACACCATCAGCTCAGGATTAAATAAAGACTGTGAATGGCTAGCCAACTAAAAAACAGTTTCTCCTCCCTTGGTGTTCACACCTCAACTGCTAGAAGAGAGTCCCATCCTCCCTGATTTAACTAACCTTGTTCTCTAGCCTGATTCTTGCTTACATATTTATACCTGCCTCTGGAAATTTCCACTATATGCATCTGACGAAGTGGGGATTCACCCATGAAAGCTTATGCACCAATATGTCTGTTAGTCTACAAGGTGCCACAGGACTCTTTGTCACGTTTTACAGATCCAGACTAACACAGCTACCCCTCTGATACTTGGAAGGAGATGGGGTGACTCAGAGATTCCCTCCTTCCCCATCATGGCAGAACTGTTACCTTTTGTCTGACCCAGGCAGAGTTTATCGTCATCACATTTTACCCCTCCACTTCTCAAAGTGTCATTTGATGAAGTGTTCTCAGTTGTCTGTGCTTTGACTTATTTAATCCTATACCGGAGTTGCTATGACTGGAGATGAAAGTATCAAAGACCAAGAAGGAGAATTCAAATAGATCCTAAATGCAGTGTGATCATTTCAAATTTAAATCCCAGGATTCTTCGATTGGTCATGCTAATTCTGGCAAGGTGGCTGCTTTTTCCCCCATTATAGGAATGCTAGGATACTAAACATGTTGTAAATAACATAACTGACTATTGAGACAGTGCTCAATGAAATATGTTTGAATGGGTCAGAGGAGAATGTGATTGGAGAAACTCTTGTCCTGATTCTAAATAATTAGATGTAACCTGCTCTGGAATTTCAATTTACACTTTCATTGTCATGTATTCTATCTGTCTGTGTGATCTGGGTTTCTATCTTTCTTGATGGCTGTGTGGTCACACAATTAGATATTAATTCAGCTCAGATAATTGGAGAATTTAAGACAAATGACCATTTGCTAAAGTCGTCATTTCTCACTTCAGCTTTGCTTTTTTCCCCATCCTTCCATGATGATATGGAGAAAGTTCAAGTGCAGTTCTGTCAATAGGAGAGAACTCTCCAATTTACTGGCCATGCTAACAAAGACACAGCGGTGAGTTAAAATCTCCACTTGGAAATGGTGAACAACAGCAGACCCCCGACTAACTGAAGGAAGTGCATATGACCACAGTGTAGTTCAATTCTTTAAATCAATATTGTCTCAGATGGCTATGTTGGCAGACGAAGGCATCCTGCTGATGTAGCGCTATCTACACTGGGGATTAGAGATGTGTAACTATGTTGCTCACCTGTGTTGATTTTTCACACCCCTGAGCAATAATTATACCAATAAATGTCTTCAGTGTAGACCAGACAGTTCTCTCTTGTGTTTTCTGCATTTGTATCAATTCTCGCCTACTACCTACTACTTTGAAAGATTTAAAGTGTGACAAGAGAGGTATTTTTCCTCATGATGCAAACATTCCCACATAGGAGACCCCTTCCACCAACACGCATGGCAGAAGAACCAGAGAGATATGAACTCACAGAAGTGTTGGGACAAACCACAACTTGAGCCAAGGTTCAGTTGTTGGCAATGGGCATTAAAAGAAAACTAACGTATCTGATCAGAATTTGTGATCTTTGAATATATTAGTGTTACTAGTGAAAATGAAATTATAGGTGATGTTATTGGTTAAAGAGTAAGAGACTAATTTTTTGATAATCTGAATTATTTTGGAAAACTGAAAGCTGTCTTGTTTTCTTTTTTTAGTTGTACAAGAAAAGATGGTTAATCTTCAAAAGTTAATTTTGATTTAATTTACCCTCTGTAGTGTAAGGAGTTCTGGTAGAAAACCTCACTCCAAAGGTTGGAGTGGGAGAATAGGTGTTAGAAAGAGTGTATAAGAGAATATTGGGACTCTGTAGATTTTATTGTTTTGTATTTCAAATAGAGCATACTTTGCTTAGCTTCAAAGCCAATTTCTATTAAAAGGAAAACCACTCGAGGAGACAAGTTGTAGAAGTTTTTACCCACTTACACTGTAAGCATCATTGACTTCCTCACTTCTCTAATTTGCAAAGAAAAGGCCTGACATCTGTCATAGGATGTGTCCAGCAGTTAGGAAAGCTGCAGTTGGCAACCATCAATACCAAGGAAAAGGCTGAAGTCCATTGCCTTTCATATCTAAAAGCCATCTAGAGGCTGTTCTGCACTGAAAAGCCATGTTGACATGGCCACATCTCTCAGGAGCGTGAAAAATCCACTCCACTGAGAGAAGTAGTTAATGTGACCTAAGCCCCAGTGTAGACAGGGTTATGTTGTCAGAAGAATATTTCCAGTGTTTGAAGGGTAGACATAGCCTTAGACAGATTGATCCCCTCTGGGAAACGAATCATGACATCAATTCCAATTTTGACCCATCTCCCTATATGTGAGAAAGCTGCTAGTATGGGGGGCTGAGCCAGCTGTCCGATAACCTGGTTCAGCTGAGGGAAAAGCTCTTAATACCCATTAGTCCAAAGACTGAGAGAAATGTTGAGTTCCAACCATTGTCATTTCAGTATTTTATTGTTCCTTTCTCTTTTTTTTTGTGTTGGCCTTTCTGTTCTATCAGAGTGTGACTGTATAGCTCAGTGCATGTGTGATAAATGCTCTTTGGTGCCCTTTGGCAGAGAGGTCAAAGTAATTCACAAAAAACTCCTGCCTCAGACCTGACAAACTCACACCTAATACACTGATTTTTATGATATTCATCCAGGAAGCATAGCAGTGAGATCTCTACTGAAAGCTTGTAAATTATTGTTACTCCTGGTCACTGCAAGAGGTGTGTCTGAGTCCTATTGAAGGAGTCATGTAAGTATATGGAAAATTATGCCCATATGGTATTGTCATGAAAGTGAGTCACCCCAATCAAAGGTCTTGTTGGGAATGGCCCATTCAAGTGGGAGGGAATTGTCACCCGTCCCTTGCTAGCCAGTTTTGTGATGTGTTGCTGCATTGTCAACCTTTGCACCAGCCCAGAAAAGCCAATGGAAAACTATCAAAGACAAATTATAGACATTGAAACCCTGTGGAAGTGTAAACGACAATAGGACCATTTCCTCATTGTCATTTCTGTGAATATAGACAAAATACTGATTCATTTTATAACAGGGTGGAGAGAAACACTCTGGGTCCATTCACCAAGGAGATCACTAATGACCAGTGGTGCTCCTAGGAACTAGCAATCACTGCAATAGACTGTTACCTCTGACTTCAATCTACTTAGGTAGGAAAGGTAACTATTAAGAAGTGTTGGTTGCATTTTGTGATTTTGTTTTGTTGGTAACAGTTGGTTTCCATCATTCACGTTTGTTTGTTTAAATCTCTGTCCCTTGTTAAATAAATTTCCCTTTGTTCAATAACTGTGCTCAAGTGCTATGTGTGATCCAGTAGCAGTGGGCTACAGTAAAACTGGTAACCTGGGATGTACCATTGCTTTGGGCAGAGAGGATCTGGGATTTTTCTGAGCCTTGGTCTACTCTAGGGGCAGGAATCAATCTAAGTTATGCAACTTCAGCTACATGAATAACGTAGCTGAAGTCGATGTACTTAGATCGACTTACCGTGGTGTCTTCATCGCGGTGAGTCGACTGCTGCAGCTCCCCAGTAGACTCTGCCTGCGCCTCTCACCAAGCTGGAGTACAGTGGTTGACAGAAGAGTACTCGAGGATTGATATACTGCATCTACACTAGACGTGATATATCGACCCCCCCACTGGATCAATCGCTACCCGCCGATTCGGCAGATAGTATAGACATACCCCAAGTATCTGGTGATTGGAGGTGGATCCCAGAGGGGACACATTAAAGGAACTCGGGGGTTAAGGTTCCTTTATTGTCAACTGTCAAGGTTGCTGTAGCTCAGAGGAGGGTGCTTGGCTGTCTGACAGGCTGGTGAGTTTGGTCACTAACATCCAGCTGCCAAATGCAAAAGTCCCTCTTCCTCGTGGCAGGTGGCCACAAGCAGACTCACGGCCCACAGCACCCTGGGAAGGGTCACAATGTCCATCTGTGTTGATCCACACAGGGAAAGCTCCCTATAATATAAAACTCTGCCCTATGAAATCATGGAACATGTGCTCTTCGCTCTGTGAAAGCACACAAAGAATCCAAGCGCTGGAGTGTAGGGTTTGGGTTCAGAGGGACCTAGACAAATTGGAGGATTGGGCCAAAAGAAATCTGATGAGGTTCAACAAGGACAAGTGCATATTCCTACACTTAGGATAGAAGAGTCCCATACACTGCTACAGGCTGGGGACAGACTGGTAAGTGGCAGTTCTGCAGAAAAGGATCTGGGGATTACCGTGGACAAGAAGCTGGATGTGAGTCAATAATGTGCCCTTGTTGCCAGGAAGGTTAACAGCATGTTGGGCAGCATTAGTAGGAATGTTGGCAGCAGATCGAGGGAAGTGATTATTCCCTTCTATTTGGCACTGATGTGGCCACATCTGGAGTACTGCATCCAGTTTTGGGCCCCCTGTTACAGAAGGATGTGGACAAATTGGAGAGTGTTCAGCGGAGGGCAACAAAAATTATTAGGAGACCTAGGCATATGATTTATGAAGAGAAGGTCAGGGAACTGGAGTTATTTAGTCTGCAGAAGAAAAGAATGAGGGGGGATTTGATAGCAGCCTTCAACTACCCGAAGGAGAGTTCCAAAGAGGATGGAGCTCAGCTGTTCTCAGTAGTGGCAGATGACAGAACAAAGAGCAATGATCTCAAGTTGCAGTGGGGGCGGTCTAGGTTGGATATTAGGAAAAACTTTTTCACGAGGAGGGTGGTGAAGCACTGGAATGGGTTCCCTAGGGAGGTGGTACAATCGCCATCCTTAGAGGTTTGTAAGGCCAGGCTTGACAGAGGGGGCTGCATTCCTGTGCCAAACAGTCACTAGAAGGAGGCAGACAAAAGCCTTTAAGATGAGGTGTCCATCACTGTCAAAATATCCTCTCCCTCCTTCAGCTCACTGGCAGCCTGAATTTCTTCCTTATCCTACCAGAGTCTTGTCTGGACTCAGCACATTCCAGCCCCTCTGTATGTAGTGGGCAAAAACCACACACCTTGTCTTTAAAACAAGCTGTCCCTTTCCTTCTTAGGGAAGTTTTTTCTATGATTGAAGTTGAGCTTCAGTTCCCCTCTCCTAGGGGCAGGTTGGGTGTGGGGCCAGCTCCCAATGAGATCTGTTTTCACCTTTGCCCCCTAACTCTGCTCCCAGCTGTCCGGCAGCTTCCAGCCCATCCACTCTGCTTACTAGCTCCATGGTCATGTGTAATCCCCTTTGCCAATACACGTAGCCTGCAGGAAAGCTGCTCCTGCCAGCTGTCTTGGTGGTATAGTGGTGAGCATAGCTGCCTTCCAAACAGTTGACCTGGCTTCAATTCCCAGCCAATGCAATAATGGCTTTTCTCTTTTGTTAGTTCCTTGTCTAGAAGTGGTTTAATTTCAGTCACATTGTGTTACAATCACATTATCAATAAAATGAAACAATAAATGTGTCAAAGCCCAGCAGATCACATAGGAAGGAGGAATACAAGGGGCTGGAATGTGTCATCTGAGAAGACAGAACACTTGGAAACCTTCATCTCCCCTGACCTTCCGTGTTATGATTCCAGCTGTGTGCGATGTTTGTATCATGTTCCTGCATGATGGGGAAATAAAGTTTTGAGTCAGTTTTTGCTCCTACAGATTCCTTTACTGTTACAATTATATTGATATGAACAAAAGGGAAGCAAAAAAACAACAAAAACTCCCCACCCAAATTGCACTACAGTTAGGGAAAGAGAAGATCGGAGTTATGGCAAACATTTCATAATAAAAATGAATACTAAAATGGGAGCCGGGGGAGAGAGATCAGGTATGTGGAGACCCCGTTGATATTTGAAACCTACAACTCCTCACCTTTCTGAACACCTGTGATGAGCAAGATCGAGTTGGGACATCTTCAATCATTTATTGTCTCTCTGTGTTCTCTGTCTCTTTCTTCTCCCCCCATTATTCTTCTCCAATGTCTCTGCCTTTTTCCTCTTACTCCCTCTCCCCCTGCCCGTTCCCAGGAACTCACAATCTACAGCATTTAGGAAAAGTCAGTTTCATAGATTCATAGACTCTAGGACTGGAAGGGACCTCGAGAGGTCATCGAGTCCAGTCCCCTACCCTCATGGCAGGACCAAATACTGTCTAGACCATCCCTGATAGATAGTTAAATATTTTACTGGCTGCAGCCACAAAGCGAGAAAACTTACACTTCTGGTTCAAAGTCAGTGCACACACATAAGAATCAAAGGGCTTTTAATTGCTTAGGTTCTGCCACCATATGCTGCTTCCATTTCATTTCAATCTTATCCCAAGATTTCTCATTGTGCACAGCAACATTAGACCCTTGGGAGAGAGTGGAGCAGAGGCTGCATTAATTTAACCTACAAAACCCAAAGAAATAGAAATGTAGATTAGATTAGAATAGAAATGTACTCTCCAGGTTCCTCCAGCCCAGGGGTTGGCAACCTTTCAGAAGTGGTGTGCCAAGTCTTCATTTATTCACTCTAATGTAAGGTTTTGTGTGCCGGTAATACATTTTAATGTTTTTTGGAAGGTCTCTCTCTACAAGTCTGTATATTATATAACTAAAGTAGTGTATTGTAAAATAAACAAGGTTTTCAAAATGTTTAAGAAGCTTCATTTAAAATTAAATTAAAATGTAGATTTTACACCGCTGGCCCGCTCAGACCGCTGCTGGTCTGGGGTTCTGTTCATCTAGGCTGGCAGTGGGCTGAGGGGCCTGCGGCCAGGACCCCAGCTAGGAAGGGTCTGTCAGCCAGAACCCCACACCGGCAGCGGGCTGTGCGGGGCTGGCAGCCAGGACCCCAGACTCAGCCCACTGCCGCTCAGGGGTTCCATCCGCTGGCTCCTGCCAGCCAGGATCCCGGCTGCCGGACCCGCTCAGCCTGCTGCCGGTCTGGGGTCCTGGCCCTGCCTACATACAGTGGGTACCTACCTTCTCCCTGGTTCTGGCCCATTCTCTTCCTCTCTCTGCACTGAGCTGAGGGTGGGAGTGGACCGAGAACAGGGCTGGGGATGAAGGGTCTGGCCAGGAGTTAGAATGAGGGGGGGGCTCAGGGTTGGGGCAGGAGGTTTGGGTGTGGACGCACTTACCTGGTCATCTCCCATTTGGCGTGAGGGGTGCAGGTGGGAACGTATGTTAAGGGTGCAGGAGCTCCCATTTGGTGCTCAGGGTGGGGATGGGGATGTGCGGGGTTCATGGGATGTGGGGAGGCTGGGGATATGGGGGGTGCCAGAGTCAGGGCTGAGGGCATGGGGGAGTAGAGTGGTGAAGGAGTCAACAGAGAGCTGGGTGGTACAGGGCTCAGGGCAGGGGCCTGAGAGGTGTGGGGGGGGGTCAGGGCTCTGGGCAGAGGGCTGAGTGACTGCCTCCCCCAGAACCCACATCCTCCCTCTTCTTGTCCCAACTACCCCTTCCTGGGACCCCACTCCCTATCTAAGCCTCCCTGCCCCATGTCCCCTGACTGCTCCCCTAGGACCCTACCCCCTACCTGTCCCCTGACTGCCCCAACCCTTATCCACACCCCTACACCCAGACAGAACTCCCGGACTCCCATGCCTATCTAACCGCTCCCCACCCCCTGACAGGACCCCCAGAACTCTGGACCCATACACCCCCCCCCGCTCTCTGCCTGCCACAACCACTCTCTACACCCCTACCTCCTGACAGCCCCCCCAAACTCCCGACTCATCCAACCACTCCCAGCTCCTTGTTCCCTGACCCCCCACCAGAGACCCCTAACTGTGCCTCCAGGACCCTCCTTGCTCCCTGTTCCCTGACTGCCTTGTCTCCTATCCACCCCCTAACAGACCCTGGACTCCCATGCCTCATCCACTCCTCCCGCTCCCTGACTGCCCCCTCCAGAGACCCCCACCCCAACCACCCTCTCCAGGATCCCACACCCCCATCCAACCCACCCTGCTCCCTGTCCTCTGATTGCCCTCCCCGCTTACCCCCACCCCCCCGAACCCCAGACCCCTTACCGCTCATTCGGAGCCCTGCTGCCACGCATGCATCCCCGCCCCTCAAAGTGCTGCGCGCAAGGTGGCAGGGTGCCGGATGAGCGGGGAGTGTCTTTCACTCCTCGCAGAGCCAAATGCTGCCCCACAGGAGTGCAGAGCCCTGGCCCCCAGAGCGCAGCACACGTGGCGGCAGGGCTCTCGAGGAAGGCAGGGGAAGGGCCAGCAGGTTGCCACGCCAGCAGGATTTTTAATGAAACACCGGAGTCCCGGCAGGCCCCAGCGTGCCATTAAAAATTGGCTCACATGCCACCTTTGGCACGTGTGCCATAGGATGCCAACCCCTGCTCCAGCCCAACCTTCTGCTGATGCACCTCAATGCACGGCTATGAAGGGTTTGAAGCTTTCATTGCTTAAGTTCCAGGACACGGAGGGATTTCAGCTCCCCTTTGTTTAGAGGAAACCTTCACCCGACTAACAACCAGGTTCTTGTCCATGGGATCACTGTAGGGGTCTGGGTCCCTGTTTGTTTATTCTCGCTATCTAGGAGAAGCCAGGGCGCCTCCTCAGAAATCCATGGCACACCCACATCTTGAATACTGCATGCAGATGTAGTCACCCCACCTAATAAAAGATATATTGTAATTGGAAAAGGTTCAGAAAAGGGCAACAAAAATGATTAGGGGTATGGAGCAGCTTTCATATGAAGAGTGATTAATACAATAGACTTTTCAGCTTGGAAAAGAGATGATAGAGGTCTATAAAACAATGATTGCGTTGGAGGAAAGTAAATAAGGAAGTGTTATTTACTCCTCTAGATACAAGAACTAGGGGTCACCAAATGAAATGAAGAGGCAGCAGGTTTAAACTAAACAAAAGAAAATATTTCTTCACATAACACATAGTGGAACCCTGGGGCATCTAGGATCGGCCACTGTAAGAAGACAGGATACTAGGCTGGATGGACCTTTGATCTGACCCAGTGTGGCCATTCTTATGTTGTGTACTTATGAACTGGGGTATATGAGCAGCCAGGGCCCTCTGTGGAGTTGCCCTTCTCCTTCTATGCTCTCATGTTTCATTTACTCCAGCCTTTTTTTCTATTCATCATCAGCATCATTGTAAACAAGCTGCCCTCACCTCCTGTCCCCTCCAAGAACCAGTGTCCCCTGTCTTGTGTAAATCACTGACCTCTCTCAGCACTGACTGCTCCTCCATGTCCTTGTCCCTCCCTCTGTGCTGATGGGACCCTTCTCTCCAGTCCTTCCTCATCCAGCAGCTCAGTGGATGGGAATCTTAGAGTCACCATGGTGCTTTAGGAGCAGAAACCCCCACAGAGCTTACATGCGATTGGCACTTTGACCTCACTGCTCAGGACTGAAACTTGTGCAGGGAGACTGGCTGGGCAAGAGCAAAGCAGCAGGGCTGAAAGACAAATGTGGGGTATGAACCCAGGGCCTTATACATGCAGAGCAGGCACTGTACCACTGAGCCACATCCCCAAACAGACCTTCTTTGCTGACTGTTACACTCAGAGCTGCCTCTTTCCAACGCATCCAGTGGCTTATAAGCTTGTTGCTGGTTCTTAGGGGTCACTTTGCAGCAGGGCCAGATTTGATGTGTGGGGCAGAGAGAGTGTGTGCGCCCTGGACTCAAGTTTAGCTCAAAAAAAAAAAAAAAAAAGGCAAGGGAAAAACTGCTGGCTGGGAGCTAAATATGCAGGACAATGGGTTGGGATTTTTCTATGCTCAGATTTGTTATGTAACTGGCAGTCTCCCAAATGATGGTCTGTTCCTTCCCTCAAAATGCCGGCTAAGCCTCTCCTTTTGAATTTAAAGCTCCATGAAAGGAAAAAAAATAACTAGGAAGAAACCATAAAAGCTATGGATGTAGTTGAGAAAGGACTTGGAGTGATAAAAGACCAAGGGAGAGAAAGCAGCACTGTTTCTGAACCAGGGACTTTTTGCGTGTAAGGCAAATGTGATAACCACTATACTACAGAAACTAGCTCCTGTCAAACCTGGAGCCCTTTTCTAAGGTTTTCTCAGTAGCTGCTACACCAGCTGATTTCCCTTTGAAGAACAGGGAAACAAAGGGCATCAAGAACTAATGTTTTTTGGATGAGCAAAGAAACGGGAGTAGCATTGTCCCCCTCAGGTAGGCCCTGTTCAATTCCAGGTCAGAAAACAAATCTCTTCTGCAAGAATATCTAAAACATATTGTATTTCACTTCACTTCAGAAGTACAGTTGTTTGGCAATTAAATGATGACTCTAAAGTTTCATAAAAGCAAAGAACGCTAAACACAATAGTGTGGGAAATATGGATGTATCTGAGAAAATGGCTTGGAATGAAGGAAGACAAAAATTGATCGGTCGAAAGAACAGGCCTTGTTTCCCCCTGGTTTGGAACTTCTCTCACAACTACTAGAAGAGAAAAGCTAAGCAAATGGTGTTCTATTGTTCCAAAGGAGATTGAAGTGAGGCCATTTTCTCCAGATATAATTAAATGGTAATGTCAGGAGTGGGATTTGAAACCACGTCTCTGTGCAGAGACCAGAATACCCAAGAGATAGGAAAAAAGAGTCGTAAAATTAGCACTTTAGACCAGTCCACCAGCCTAAAGCGGCAAAGAACATGACTTATCAACCTTAGTTTTCATTAATATTTGATTAATTCTTTAGGAAGATCGAGATGGCACATCTCTTTCAACTTCTAGAGATCTTCCACAGCACAGCTGATTTTTAGACACACTCATCCGGACCTAAAGTTACACATTTCCTGGAGATCCATGAGTTCTGCTATGTTGGAATCTCCCTGCTCGCTTTTTAAGTGAACAAAAGATGGGTGCTGGCATTCTGAGACAGTAATGGTGAACCTCAAAATCCTGCTCCGTGGGCCAGACAGTTAAGCAACCAGCATCCACAACCTCTACCATGATAGCATCCTGTCTGGCAACAACTCACTTACCAACAGCTGCATGTGTGAAATCCTCATTTCTTTGTTGTTCTATCACTGTAGTCCCCACTTTCCTATTGCTTGTCTGTGTAATCTCTGTCTGGTTGTGTGATTGTTTCTGTCTGCTGTATAATTAATATGTTGGTGGTAAACCAATTAAGGCAGTGGGGTATAATTGGTTAGATAATCATGTTACAGTATGTTAGGATGGGTTAGTTACGTTTCAATAAAATGATTGGCTAAGGAATAGCTAAGCAGAACTCCAGTTTTACTATATAGATTGCAGTCAATCAGGAAGTAAAGTGGGGAATGGGAATGGGGGTGGGGGAACTGGAATTATGTTTTGCTAAGGGGGGAATAGGAACAAGGACACAGGCAAGGCTCTGTGGTGTCAGTGCTGGGAAGGGGGATCTGAGGAAGGAAACTGGAATCATTGCTTGCTGGAAGTTTACCCCAATAAACATTGAATTGTTTGCACCTTTGAACTTCGGGTATTGCTGCTCTCTGGTCACGTGAGAAGGACCAGGGAATGGGAGGGTGATGGAATAAACCCTCTGTCACGGAGTCACCGGCGATGCTCTGGAACTGCTCCCCTCCAAGCCAGTCAGGACTTTGAGGAGCCTCCTCTCCCTTGGAGCAAACTGTTCAGGGCAAGAAGCTCACACGTCTTCACCTCCTGGGTCTCTCCTTGGAGCATTCAACACCCTCTGCCCCTCCATGCGCTTCCCACAGCAAGCCTGCCCCAGCGGGGTCCTGGGGAAGCCCTAGGGTCCTGCACCCCCACTTTGCAGTCAGACATGACTCTCAGCAAGCCAGTAAAACAGAGGTTTATTCGATGACAGAAACAAGGTCTAAAACAGAGCTTGTATGTACCGCGAACTGGACCCCTCGGCCGGGTCCATTCTAGGGGGCAGTGAGCCAGACCCCCCGCGTCTGCACTTCACTCCTCGTCCCCAGCCAGCTGCAGACTAACCACCCCCTCCAGCCCCTCCTCTCTGCTCAGCCCCTTTCCCGGGCCAGGAGGTCATCTGATCTCTTCGTCTCCAACACCTTCAGTTGGCACCTTTGCAGAGGAGGGGCCCAGACCATCAGTTGCTAGGAGACAGGGTGCCAGGCATTTAGGTGCACTGGCTCCTTGCTCTGTAGCAATCACACACCCTTATTCCACCACCTAGATACTTAAGAACTGCATAGGGGACACTGAGGCACCAACACAGTATTCCGAGAAAACATTAGGAACATACCCAGTTTGTCACACCCTCTAACTAGTACGTTTTTCAGTGTATAAAAAACCCCAGAGCCAGTATAAATAAGCTGACCTAAGCCATGGTTAGATAGTGCTTAATGAAAGGAATGATTGTTCTGTCAGTGTAGCTATTACAGGGATGGAAAACCCTTCCCCTCACTGTAGCAACTGTTTACTCCACAGTGCTACAGCAGTATTTTAAGTGAAGACAGCCTCAGGGTGAGACCAGATCTGGCTCCATGGATGCTCAGGCACTAAGACAACAGCAATGACAATACACTAATACTTCCGTAGTTGGCAGAGTTTGAACCTGCGTGGGGAAACCCCAATGGATTTCTAGTCTCTCGCCTGAACCACTCGGCCACAACTACTTGAGGGACAGCTGTTTCCCTACACAATGTTTCTGTTCTCACAGAATTGTCACTTCAAATTGCTCAGACCAGCTCCCTCAGCGCGCTCACGGCTGTGCATTAGTGTAAGTGTGCCCATGGCTGAACAGCAACAGTTCCTGCCCATTTCTCTTCCAGCTGGAGCATGATTAGAGTGTTTGTGGCTAACGACATTGCTATAGATTGTTGTTCATTCCCCACACTGACAATTCAGACAGTCCCTTTCCTATTCGAATCTCCACCATATCATTCCAATAGCTGGGGGCAGGATTTCTCTGGGGCACTGAAATGTTTCAGGGGTTGGTGTGTGAGCTCAGCCTTGCATTCCATCCCTGATGTTTCATGGACTAACAACAGCAGCAGAAAGAAAGAGCCGAGCCAATATCTCCCTGGCAGGGATGCAGGTGACCACGTCCCCTCTGTCTGACCATTGCCATTGCAGGAGAGAAGGGTTCACTGGAATCGAATACCCTGGCTCAGACCAGAGACACAGGGAGGTTTTGCTGTTCATGGATCTGTGCAAAGGAAATTGTGTCTCTGTGAATTTGAGGCGGGAAATGAAACGCCCACATGGTGGCCCAATGCCCTAAGGAATGTGGGCGATGGACTCTGGCTGAGAAATGATTTAACAGGAATTTGAATCAATGTATTGCCCTGATTAAAAGCTATGGCTGTAAGGCAGCCACTGTTGTTAGTACTGAACCTGCATGGAGACACCCGAGTGCAGTGGTGAGCTGGAGCCGGTTCCCACAAGTTCCCAAAAACCAGTTGCTAAAATTAGACCTCCGTGGAGAACCGGTTGTTGAAAGGCCAGGAGGTGGACAAAGAACTCCAGTCCGTGGGCCGGACCATCCTGTTGCTCCCAGGATTCCCAGCTGGGGAGGGCCCTTCCCTGGCTTCCCCTCAGCTGCAGCGTGGCCAGCTGCCGGCACCAACTGGGCAGTTCAGCTGAGCTCGAGAGTCGTCCTGCTGCCGCTTTTTGAGAGGCCCGGCAAGGTGTGTGGGGGGTCCTCCTGCAAGCTCCACGGCTGGTCAGAGGGGAGGGGAGGGGGCAAGCAGGGCAATTGGCCCAGGCCCTGCAGGGGCCCCTGGCCCCACGAGGATGTCTCTCCCGGGCCCTCCCCTGCTTCCCCCATCCTGAAGAGCTGCAGCATGGCCAGCAGCTGGGCAGCTCAGCTGAGCTCTGGGCTGCCAGCAAGGTAAGGAGGCTGCAAGCTCCGGGGCTGTGGGGGGGGGTTGGGCAAGTGGGGCAATTTGCCCTGGGCCCTTGGCCCCACAAGGATGTCTCCCCCCAGGCCTCCACCCTGCCCCCGCAGAGCTGCAGCATGACCAGCAGTTGGGCAGCTCAGCTGAGCTCCTGAGTTGTCCTGCTGCTTTGAGCTGCTGGCAAGGTAAGGGAGGAGGGGGCTGCAAGATCTAGGGTTGCCGGGGGCAAGTGGGGTAATTTGCCCCAAGCCCTGCAGGGGCTCCCAGCCCCACGGGTATGTCTCCCCTCCCCCAGCCCCTCCACCACTCTCCTCCCTTAAATCAGAACTTTTTACAGGGAACCGGTTGTTAAGATTTTGGCAGCTAATCACTGCCCGAGTGGGTGTCAAGTCCATTGCCTTAACCAGGGGTAGTCGATTATTTTATCAAGATCCAAATTTCTTGGTCAAGGTCTAGTCAATGTCTAGATGCCAGAGAAAATAATACACTGATGATAATAAGAAGAATATAGAAAGATTTTGCAATCACTATGGACATAACTATGATGATTGTTTTGTGTTTCGCTCTTTATATTTGACACTACCACCGCCTTTCCCTTTAGTCTTGTAGTTTACCAAGGGTAAAACTAAACATCTCTTCAGATACAAGGGAGTGTTTGTGTTCAGTCCTGTTAGCTACACAGGGGTTTGATGTAGCTGCTTTCAACCTCCAGCTCTGCCAGGATAAGTAACATTTCAGGGTGTCTCTGAACTGAAGGAGAGAGATCATTTTTTGACAGATGACGCCTCCTCTTAAAGGTTTTTGTCTGGCTTGCAACCCTGGTTCCCAGGTCTCTCCTGAGGGAAGAAAGTTTCTGTGCAAAATACTAAAACTTTTAACAGAGAGGAGGGAAAGGCGATGGCCACATGATGGGGCCAGTGTGTATGACAACATGGTTCTTTTATGTGGGATGACTCTGAACATTGACTGATCTCCACTCCCTTGGATTTGAAGAGATGTTCAGTTGTGCACTTAGGAACCTATAAGGCTGAAGCAATTTTATGGATGGTGACACTACGATTGAAGGGTTTTTTAATGTTGTAGAAATTGTTAAAAACACTTAGCTTAAACTGGAACTGCCTGTTCTTCTTCGAGTGATTGCTCACATCCATTCCAGTTAGGTGTGCGCGCCGCGCGTGCACGTTCGTCGGAAACTTTTTACCCTAGCAACTCCAGTGGGCCGGCAGGTCGCCCCCTGGAGTGGCGCCGCCATGGCGCCCAATATATATCCCTGCCGGCCCACCCGCTCCTCAGTTCCTTCTTACCGCCGTGTCGGTCGTTGGAACTGTGGAGCGCGGCATAGCTGTCCTCCACGTCCCTAGCTCTCCTTGTTCTCTATCGTTATCTCTAGCACTATTGTAGTTGGTAATTAGATTGTTAAGTGTAGATAGTAGTAGTTAAGTTAAGTAGTTTGTAAATAGTTCTTCGCCGGGGGCTTAGCCCTTCCCGGCACCCGGCACCAGGCTCATGCCTGGTTCGCCGGGCTTCAAGCAGTGTGCGGCCTGCAAGAAGCCCATGCCTACCAGCGATCCCCACGACGCGTGCCTGAAGTGCCTGGGGGAATCGCACAGATCCGACAAGTGCCGCATCTGCAAGGCTTTTAAGCCAAGGACAAAGAAGGAGAGGGATCAAAGGCTCCGGACTCTCCTTATGGAGGCGGCACTTGACCCGGCGGCTTCGCAGGCCGTGATCTCGGCGCCGGCACCGGATCGCACCGGCACCGAGAAGACTCCCCGGCACCGACCTTCTCCGGCACCGGGGACAGAGCCTAGGCCGTCGAAGTCTATTACTCCGGCCAGGCAGACCCGACTGGAGCGCCCGGCCTCAACATCGGCCGCGGCGCCGCCGGCACCGTCGACTCCGGGCCCGGCGGGTCCGTCGAGTCCGGTGCCGCCAAGCTCCCCCATGACATCTGGGGTTGAGATAGTGGTGCCATCCACACCGGAGACCTTCGCCTCGGCACGGGACCTCATAGCCATGACTGAGCCCACTCAGCTGCCACCCCCGGTACCTCCGGTGCGGGTCGTGTCCAGAGGCAAGCCTATGATGTCGGCACCGTCTCGGGACTCACGTTCTCGATCCAGGTCCCGACGTCACGGTCGCTCCAGATCCCGCCGCCGCTCGCAGTCCCGGCACCGCTCCCCTCAGCGGTACCGGTCGCACTTGCGGCACCGGTCGACATCCAGACGATCGCGGTCAGACTCCAGCCGCCGATACCGGCACCGCGATTCCAGGAGCCGATCCAGACATTACTCGCCGCACCGGTCGACCTCCCGGCACCGAGCTGGTGGCAGGTCCCGATCCCGGCACCGAAGCGGCACCCAGTACCGGTCCAGATCCCGGCACCGTGACAGAACCCGGTCCCGGTCCCGGCACCGATATGACTCCCGGCACCTGTCTCCGGCACCGAGAAGATCGTCCGTGCCGGCCCGCGCAGACCCTTACCATCCAGGGTCCGCCCCGCCATGGCCCTCTAGACAGCCGTCCGTATCTTTGCAAACGGACAGCGGGTATGCGCTGGGCACCGACCGGCAGGCGGCGCTGTTCAGCGATCCGCCACAGCAGGACCAAGGCCCGCAACAATGGGGATTCTGGACACCCTGGGCATACCATCAGGCCCAGGGCCCCCAACAGCTCCCTGCTAGGCCGGCGACTGCGGAGCGCAGGGCACCTGAAGCCTCGTTGTCTCGCCCCCCTCCCTCCCCGGATGGGGAGGAAGGGTCCAAGCATCAAGACTCCGCGTTGGCTCCTGAGGCAGAGGCGAGGGCCGAAGGAGACCCGCCATTAGACACTCTCTTGCCGGGGGTCTCCTCATCCTCCTCCCCGGATGAAGCGGTGGCTGGTACCTCCTCCAACAGCCCCCCCCCCCCCGCTGGACCTCAGGGCGCACCAAGACCTCCTCAGGCGAGTAGCTCAAAATCTGAGTCTGCAAGCCGAGGAGGTCTCGGAGATAGAGGATCCAATCGTTACCATCCTCTCGGCAGACGCTCCCACCAGAGTCGCCCTACCATTCATACGAACCATCCAGGCCAACGCCAACACCATCTGGCAGTCTCCGGCCTCCATTCCTCCTACTGCGAAGGGCGTCGAGAGGAAGTACATGGCTCCTTCTAAGGGCTACGAGTACCTCCATGTGCACCCGACTCCGTGTTCCCTGGTGGTTCAATCAGTGAACGATAAGGAGCGTCACGGCCAGGAGGCTCCAGCCCCCAAATCCAGGGAGGCCAGGCGGATGGACCTCCTCGGCCGTAAGGTGTACTCGGCTGGGGCGCTGCAGCTCAGGGTCTCCAACCAGCAAGCCCTGCTGAGCAGATACGCCTTCAACTCCTGGGTGGCAGCAGAAAAATTCAAGGAGCTGCTGCCACAAGATGCTCGCCAAGAGTTTACGGCCATCTTGGAGGAAGGCAAGAAGGTCGCACGCACGTCCTTGCAAGCCTCTTTGGACGCTGCAGACTCGGCTGCCCGTACCCTCGCGTCGGGTGTAACAATGCGTCGCATCTCCTGGCTGCAGGTTTCTGGCCTTCCGCCGGAGCTCCAGCACACTATACAGGACCTTCCTTTCGAAGGCCAGGGCTTGTTTTCGGAAAAGACAGACCCCAGACTCAAGAGTCTGAAAGACAACCGAGTCATCATGCGGTCACTCGGGATGCACACACCCGTGACGCAACGCAGACCCTTCCGGCCGCAGCAACAACAACAGCGCAGGCCGTATCCCCAGTTCCGCCAGCGGCAGGACCTTAACAGGCGCCGCGGCAGGAACGGAAGGCGCAGGCACTCGGGGAACCAAGGGGGGCAGAACCAAGGCTCCTCTAAGCCCCCGCCTGGACCTAAGCCTTCATTTTGAAGGTGCGCCCGAGGGCGCAGTAACAGTTTCCCCAATGGATCCTTCCCCCCCGTTTTCCAACCGCCTTTCGTTTTTCCTCCCAGCGTGGTCCCTAATAACATCAGACCGCTGGGTCTTAAGCACGGTGCAGTCGGGATACCGCCTGCAGTTTGTTTCATTTCCTCCTTCCCGCCCCCCTTCCTCGTCCCTCTTCAGGGACCCCTCTCACGAGCAATTCCTTCGACAGGAGGTGCAGACGCTCCTCGGCAAAGGAGCTATAGAGGCGGTGCCGGAGAACGAGAAGGGCAAGGGGTTTTATTCCCGCTACTTTCTGATCCCCAAGGCCAAGGGGGGCCTCAGGCCTATCCTCGACCTGCGAGAGCTCAACAAGTACCTGGTGAAGTTGAAGTTCCGCATGGTATCCCTGGGGACCATTATCCCATCCCTGGATCCGGGAGACTGGTACGCCGCCCTCGACATGCAGGACGCGTATTTTCACATTGCCATCTGGCCACGTCACAGACGTTTCCTTCGCTTCGTTGTGGGGCCTCTTCATTATCAATTTGCAGTCCTCCCATTTGGCCTGTCCACGGCCCCGAGGGTGTTTACGAAATGCATGGCAGTTGTTGTGGCGCAGCTTCGGCGCAGTCGTATCCACGTGTTTCCGTATCTGGACGATTGGTTGATTCGGGGCACGTCGGAACAACAAGTCTGCAGCCATGTCCGCGTGATCACCGACATGTTCGCCACTCTGGGCCTCTTGGTAAACACGGACAAGTCCACCCTGGTTCCCACACAAAGGGTGGAATTCATCGGGGCCGTCCTGGACGCCACTGTGGGCAGGGCCTTGCTGCCATTGCAGCGGTTCCAGGCCTTGTCGGCGATCGTGCAACGGCTGCGGACAGCCCCCTTAACGTCAGTGCGGACATGTCTAACCCTGTTAGGCCACATGGCGGCTTGTACCTTTGTGACCGATTACGCTCGGCTCCGCATGAGGCCCCTCCAGTTGTGGCTCATCAGTCATTACAGACCGACAAGACAGCCGATAGATATGTTAATCACAATCCCCCAGAGGGTATTAGATTCCCTCGGCTGGTGGCTAGACCAGTCAGTGTTATGTGCGGGTCTCCCCTTCCACCCACCTCAGCCCTCGGTGTCCCTAACAACGGATGCCTCGGATCTCGGCTGGGGGGCCCACCTAGGGACCCTGAGGACGCAGGGCCTGTGGTCCCAGGAGGAGGTGGGGCTACACATCAACATGCGGGAGTTGAGAGCGGTCCGTCTTGCTTGTCAAACGTTCTGTCATCAGCTTCAGGGTCGCTGTGTCGCGGTGTTCACCGAGAACACGACGACCATGTATTATATCAACAAGCAAGGCGGCACCAGATCCTCCTCCCTGTGCCACGAGGCGATACGACTCTGGGACTTTTGTGTAGCCCACTCCATTCACCTCATGGCTTCCTTCCTCCCCGGAGTGCGGAACACGCTGGCGGATCGATTGAGCAGATCCTTCCTGTCACACGAGTGGTCCCTTCGCCCAGACGTCGCCCTCTCCATTTTCCGGAGGTGGGGTTATCCCCGGGTGGACCTCTTCGCGTCCAAGGGGAACAGGAAGTGCCAAGCGTTCTGCTCCTTTCAGGGCAGGGAGCCCGGGTCGATAGCGGATGCCTTCCTCATCCAGTGGTCGACCCACCTGTACTATGCGTTTCCCCCATTCCCTCTGGTCCACAGGGTCCTTCTGAAGGTGCGCAGGGACAGGGCTCACGTGATCATGGTAGCCCCGGCATGGCCCAGACAGCACTGGTACCCCATGCTGCTGGACCTGACCATAGCCGACCCAGTTCCCCTGCCCCTTCATCCGGACCTGATTACCCAGGAGCACGGGACCCTCTGTCACCCGGACCTGCAGTCGCTGCACCTAGCGGCGTGGCTCCTGCGTGGCTGACTGGCTCTGAGCTGTGCTGCTCCACGCCGGTGAGGGAGGTGCTCTTGGGCAGCAGGAAGCCGTCCACAAGAGCGACATATTTGGCGAAATGGAAACGCTTCTCCTGTTGGTGCGTGGAGAGAAATCTCCGCCCTTTGGAAGTTTCGGTAGCCGACATCTTAGACTACATTTGGTCCCTCAAAGGGCAAGGTCTGGCCATATCGTCGTTGCGAGTCCACCTAGCAGCTATCTCCACCTTTCACCCGGGTGCGGATGGTCGCTCTGTTTTTTCTCACCCGACGGTGCCTAGATTCCTTAAGGGGCTGGAACGTTTATACCCTAACGTCCGTCCCCCTGCTCCAACCTGGGATCTTAACCTGGTGTTGTCCCGGCTCATGGGGCCCCCCTTTGAGCCGTTAGCTACTTGCTCCCTGCTTTACCTCTCTTGGAAGACGGCCTTTCTAGTAGCTATCACCTCAGCTAGAAGGGTGTCGGAACTCCGGGCTCTTGTGGTAGACCCCCCATATACGGTCTTCCACAAGGACAAGGTGCAGCTGAGACCACACCCTGCTTTTCTCCCCAAGGTGGTCTCAGCCTTCCACGTCAACCAAGAGATATTCCTCCCGGTTTTTTTCCCGAAACCTCACTCCTCAGGCAGGGAGCAGCAGCTCCACTCGCTTGATGTCCGTAGGGCTCTCGCGTTCTACGTGGAGAGGACCAAGCCCTTCCGCAAATCCCTCCAGCTTTTCGTGGCACTAGCGGACCGCATGAAAGGGCTTCCTATCTCCTCCCAGAGGTTATCCTCTTGGGTAACGTCCTGCATCAGGACTTGCTATGACTTGGCCCATGTCCCTACGGGCCGTGTGACTGCGCATTCTACCAGCGCGCAGGCGTCGTCGCTGGCTTTCCTCGCCCGTGTGCCCATCCAGGAAATCTGTCGGGCAGCGACCTGGTCATCGGTCCACACCTTTGCTTCCCACTACGCCCTGGTCCAGCAGTCAAGAGACGACGCGGCCTTCGGATCTGCAGTGCTCCATGCCGCGACTTCTCACTCCGACCCCACCGCCTAGGTATGGCTTGGGATTCACCTAACTGGAATGGATGTGAGCAATCACTCGAAGAAGAAAAGACGGTTACTCACCTTTGTAACTGTTGTTCTTCGAGATGTGTTGCTCACATCCATTCCACACCCGCCCTCCTTCCCCACTGTCGGAGTCGCCGGCAAGAAGGAACCGAGGAGCGGGTGGGCCGGCAGGGATATATATTGGGCGCCATGGCGGCGCCACTCCAGGGGGCGACCTGCCGGCCCACTGGAGTTGCTAGGGTAAAAAGTTTCCGACGAACGTGCACGCGCGGCGCGCACACCTAACTGGAATGGATGTGAGCAACACATCTCGAAGAACAACAGTTACAAAGGTGAGTAACCGTCTTTTATTAAAGGCTGGTTTCCCCACATCAGTTCCAAAAGCTTTGCTAGAAACACTCTGGGTTCTCTCCTGCCTCGGTGGGAACTAGAGGGAATCGTCCCCTGCTGCTCTTGGCTCCACACTGATTTTTCTGGGGAGGGGACGTGGAATTGATTTGTTCGCTGTTGAGAAGGGAGCCGGGCCAGTTCTCAAGGAACCAGAACTCCGAGCATGTTCCCAGCCCAACCCAGGCTCCTGCCCTGTCCCAGCCTGTTCCCCTGGGGCCCCTGCATGCTTGACTCTAAAGCAGGCTGGGAGCAGCAGCTGAGGCAGAGGACAGCCTGGGCTGGGCAGATCGAAGGAGTTTAGCAAGCAAAAAAGGTAAAATGGCAGTGGGGTATTACCTTGGACTCGACGGCATTTCTCCATTGGTCTGTCTGCTTTGGGGTAGGGACAATAACACGTCCTGCTGCATTTGTTATTTCAAAAGGCAATTTAGGATTTTCATTCTCACACACGATGCACAAAGCAGGACTCAACCTTTGGCGTAAACTAAACAAGCTGCTCACAGATTCTGGCAGCCACAAGGAGCATTTGGGTGAGAGCTCAGACCTGCCCCTGTCCCAGAGGGAGAGTGTCATCTGTGTGGGGACTGGGCCACTGACCTACTCGCTCCTAATTCCCAAACTTTCAGTAACTCTATTATCAGTGCCTGTGAGTGTTATTTAAACCATAAGAAAAACCCTACTGGGCTAGACCAAAGGTCCATTTAGCTCTGAATCCTGTCTTCTGACAGTAGCCAAAAACAGGTGTCCCAACAACCAGTCACCACTGGGAGTTGAACCCAGGATCTCCTGTTTACAAAACATATGCTTTAGCCAGCTAAGCCATGGTGCCTGTAGATGGCTAAAACCCAGTGTCTGCCTAAAACCCAGTGTCTGCCTACAACTGACTCCCTGCCATCGTCACCAGGGCCTGACAAGCTTTGTTTGTGTTTGGATTCTGCAAAGCAGAGGAGCAGGTGACGTTTTCCTTACAAGTTGTGTGTGAGTGAATCTTTGTCCAGGTCTGCACCACAAAGTTGTTTCAGCAGAATTATATTGCTCAAGTGTGTAAAAAACACACTAGCCTACCTCGGTTGGCAGCTTGTGGCTGGTGTTCACACTGAAATGCCACATCTGGCGACAAAACTGCCCTGTTTTGCTGACAAAATAAAATAACTTCGATGAGAGGTCTAGAGCTTTTGCAGCAAACTTAAAGTGACAGAGTAGACGCTGCCGTTCATTATATCACCATAACTGGCTTCCTCCAGTATCCCGCAATGCCCGCCGTGAACTCGCCTACCCTGCATTCCTGCTACAGAGCCATGGGCCCCTCCCCTTTCATTGCTCTGGGAAGTTCTGACAGCTGAGCCTGCTGCTCTGCTCTGGCAGCCAGGAGCAAACCACTGCCGTGGAATGCTGCTCTCTCCCGCACTGCAAACACAGAGCAGGGTGGCGGGAGCTTCCTTACAGTGTGTGTGGGGGGCACTGGCATCCGAACTGTGACACGCCCAGGACATCCTTTCCCTCGAGGAGGCTCTTACCTTCCAAACAGGGACAGCTGTTTTCTATTAAAATCAGGAAAAGGGAAGGAGAAACCTGGAAAGAGGTTCCTCCTGGCGCTCACATACATGAACCCAAATACTCTCTCAGTCCTCAGAGAGAGACCTGGAGAAGGAGATTTGCTGAAGCAAAGCCACAGGGGTCTCTGAGGTTTCCTTGGCTCCTCACCCCTGTCCTGCCTGGCTGATGTCAGCATCTCTCTGTGAGGTCACCACCTCCCCACCACCTTGGACCAATAGTCTGAGGTCCTGCAAAAGGCCTTTGTGATATCACTGCCACACCCCTCCCTTGCTGTGCTAATATCCTGCCCCTGCCCAGGCACTTTGGAGGTTTGAGCACCCTAGGCAGGGTGATGACACTGGGTGATCGGCTGGCTGGGAAAACAAGAGTCTGTCTTTTTGCCAGGGAAAGGAGAAACGTGGCCAGCAGCAGGGGGTGCAGAACATCACCCTAGTGCGGGGGTGACAGCGCCTCCGGGATCCTGAAATCCCAGCACTTTACACACCTTCCTGGAGCCTCCAATCCCCCTGGGCTGTCGGAACTGCGACCCCAACCCTACTGATGAGAAACAGGCCTGAGGAGGGGAAGCTACTGGCTCAGGGTGACACCAAGTGTCAGAAGGATGGATGGGACCCAGCAGTCCTTCTTTCCAGGCCCCTTTGCTAACCACTGCTGCACACTCCCTCTCACAGCTGGGAATTACAAGCAGGCCCTCATGGCCGCTTCCCCTGCCTTTGAGAGGGAGTGTGCTCTGCTGGAGTCAATGGAGCAGGGGACTGGGAGTCAAGACTCCTGAGTTTCATTGATGGGGATTTGATACTTTCTCGCTATTGGAAATTGCTGGGAGAATCCCCCAGCCAAAGCTGCTCTGACAGTGCTAAGCAACATCTGACCATTCAAGGGCGAGCGCACTGTCCAGGAAGAGAAGTGTTTGGCTCTGGGGTTTCACTTCATCCCAGTCTAGAGAGAGAAGCCCAGCCATGGAGTTTGGCTCAAGAAGACCAATTGTCCAATTTGTTAAAGGCGTTTTGAATTCCAGTCCTGTGCTCCAAAGTGCTTGGTGTCATTTGCAAATTTTAGAAGCATGCTCTCCACTCCATTTTCCAAATCAGTAATGAAAATATTGAATAGTACCAGAACCCGGACTGATCCCTGCCGGACCCACTAGGTACACCCTCTCCGTTGGACAGCCAGACATGGAGAAGGGCTCTTGGAATCTGGGCTTTCAACAGCTCTGCACCCACATCACACTGATTGCATCTAGACCGCATTTCCCTCGTTTACTTGTGAGAATGTCCTACGGGACTCTGTCAAAAGCCTTAATAACACCGAGCTAGATCCCATCTACTGTTTACCCACCTCCACTAGGCCCGGAGCCCTGCCAAAGAAGGAAAGAGGATTGGTTTGGAATGATTTGTTCTTGACAAATCCACGCTCACTAATCCCAAGAACCAAAGTATCCTGTAGGTGCTGCTGACAAATTGATTAAGAATGTATTCCAGTATCTCTCCAGCTATGGAAGTAAGGCTAGATAGTCTGTAAGTCTCAGGGGTTTCTTTGTTCCCCTTTCAAAGATAGGTCCTGTCCCGTTCATGGATGGGAAGATGTTCTTTTTCAGGTATCTCAGAGGAGACCTGGGGCACAACACCTGGTTTGTTTAGGCCACAAAAACAGAGGCAGGAACCTCTTCTGTCCTGCTGGCAAAGAACCCCAGGTACCTAAGAGACAGGGACTCACATCCCTGAATGGACTTAAAAAAGGCAGTGGTTAAAAAGTTTGGTCCCAACCATTTCTTGTTTCCACAGACTAGACATTTTAGCAAACTTTAGAATTCCTTGGTGCTAAACACTGTGAAACTCCCCTTTCTCCTTCACGGAGGGCTTTAACGCCCCTTATCTCACTGAAGCTCACAACTGCCCGGAGTTTGAGAATTGTCCCTGTTCCCATTGGACAGATGGGGAGGAGCCTGAGGTCCAGAGAAGGGAAGTGACCTACCCAAGGGCCTACACAGCAAGGCGGTGGCAGAGCCAGAAAGAGAAGCCACCAGTCCTGACTCCTGCTCTAACAAACAGCAAACCCCCCCTAGAGGCAGGGATAGAGCCCAGGAATCGAGATGGTGGGGAAACTTCATTGAAACCATTTCTGTCAGAAAATCCCCTTCAGACTAAACCAGTTTGTTTCTCGAAATCAAAACAAGTGGGATGAAAGTTCTTTGCAAAAAATATTTTGTTGCAAAACAAAAGCATCTCCTGTTTGTCAGAGTGTGTTAAATTGTCTCGTCGCACACAAAGAGGAGACACTTAGATCACAAACATTAGCTAAGATGCTTCAGTCAGAGCTAAGTAGTTGATGCTCTTAATAATTTCAAAATAAAAAAATACAAATATAATAGACTATTTCAGCTAGTCTATTATGTCATAATCTGCTCTGAGTAAATGTGATAGGACACCTCATATTATGCACTATTAGGTGCTAAGGACAGCAGGAATTAAAAAGTTGAGGACAATGCCTTATCACCCACAAGGTGAACCTCAACCCGAAAGGTTCAACCAAACCCTATTAGATATGCTAGGGACTTTGTGGCCAGAGCAGAAGGCAACCGGGAGCCAACATGTCGCATTTCTGGTGCACGCCTACAACGCCACAAAGAACGATGCTACGGGAGTCACCCCATATCTCTTGATGTTTGGGCGAGAAGCAAGATTACCCATAGACCTGTGCTTTGGTGTATCAGAGGATGGCGATAGCTATGAAACTCATCAGCAATATGTATCCCAACTACGAGAAAAGCTGCGGGATGCTTATCACTTAGCTATATTTGCAGCCTGGAAGAACGCAGACTGCAACAAACATCAACATGATGCTAGGGTGTGTCTGCAAGATGGAAGGCAATACCTTACTTGCTGATGGAAAAGCCAGACCTGCCAGTCTACAAGATCAAACCTGAAGAGGGTCCAGGACAGACAAAGACCGTTCATAGAAACCTTTTGCTCCCTGTGGGGGAATTGGTAGGCACCCCTTATGAGATGGGCCACAAGAGGGCAACTGGGCAGAACGAGGGTGCTGTACCAAAGCCGCCTTCCAACATGACAGATGGCCCCCTGCAGCTAACCTACCCCTACTCAGCACATCTGAGAGTGAGTCTGAGGAGGAAGACACAACCGTGGTGTATCCTGGGATGAAGACAAGATTTCAGTCTCGATAAGCTGAATCAAAAGAGAGCACCTCCTCTTCCACCCTAAACCCCATGGCAGAAGTATTTAGGCCCATTCCTGACACTCCTGAGCCACTGGTGGGACCCCCGTGTGATGACATACACAGGTTATTGGACAGTGGCGACATACAGATGGAGGATGTCCTGAGCACCTTCGACTCTCCACTGTTAGAACTAGAAATGCAGAGGCCTATGCCAGTATCTGAGGGGACCTCACGGGAAACCTCTCCATCCGTCACTCACGAGGATGTCCCCCCTACCACATCAACAGGGATTCTCAATAGGCGAGACAGGGTAATAAGACCAGTGAAACGGTTAACTTATGATGCATCTGGGGTGACTAGTGAAGAGCCAATACATTTAGCACACAGGTTTGTGGAAGCTAAAGTGGGCTGAGGCCCTTTGGAGGAGACCAGTGAGTTGGTATAGTAGGGAATGTGATTTGTCGGGACGACAAATTCTCGACTGGGGGGAGGAAGTAAGCAGAGTCAGGATGAGCTCTACCCTGACATCTGGTGGTGAACTATGAGGGGTGTGGAAAGAATTTCAGGGAGTGTGGAAAGGAATTTCAGGGGTTTGCATTGGCACACCCACCCTGCCTAGCATAGCCCATGGCAGCCTGAGATGGTTATTTTGACAGCTCTGGGATCCCCAATTTCTTCATTACTGGGGCAGGAGGAATAAAGTGTTGTCACCCTGATTACATGAATGAGGAACTGTGAGACTGCTTTATGACAGAAAGTCTCAACATCAATTAAGTAGCACTCGCTAGACAAGGGACATGGATGCCAAAACCCAGTGAATTGAGAGAGGTTGGGGATAGGTATGTGTACCTGATGGTATGGGGCACCTTTGAGTGCCTGGCATACCAATTGCACCTCCTTCTCTCTGGAACCTAGCTAGAGGCTGCTGAGCTGAATTCACTTTGGACCAGCACTGGGGCTCCACTACTACAAGCTGAAATCAGTAAGAGCTGAGATCACTGAGTGCTGTGTTAACTAGTGGGGGAGCTTAAGAGATATATTGCTAAGTGGCTGGTAGAGCAGGTCATTGGGTGGGGGCTCGAGCTGGTTATGCATTGTATTATTGAAACTGAACCCCTGGGTACTGAACCCAGCCCTTGTTGCTGCCAACTCAGAGGGGCAGAAGGGTTACACTAGTGGCACTCTCCAATGGATCCCCGCACTTCACCCACCGTGAGGTAGGTAGGAGCGGATCATTATTATCCCTACTTGAAAGAGGGAGAAGCTAATGCTGAAAAAGGAGAATTGACTTGTCTTAGGTCACACAGCCAGTTACCGGCAGAGTTAGGAATAGGACCCAAGAGGGAATAGGACCCCTGATTCACAAACTAACCATCAGATCTTGAATTTCAGACATTGAACGACCTGAATAAAGTGTTCTCGAATGAGCTCCAGACCAACAACAATGCATAGTAATTATTCAGCAAGTATTTTAGGAGAACTGCAGTGTTAGAGAGAATCATGAACTGCTCAGAGACAATTAATGCAGAGAAGCAGCAAAATTCATCAAACATATAAGTGGTTATGACTTATTTACTTGGTCTTCAAAGAGAACAACAAGGACCTGAGTCTCCTCCCTGTCAATAACCCCCTGCTCAGCCAGTCAGGGTAGAGACTGAGGACGGGAGGCCGAGGGTTCTCACCAGAGAGCCCAAAGAATGGCCCAGGTCACTGGTGGGGTCACTGCCCGAGCACTATTTCAGCCCCACATTTTTGGGTGGACCTCTGACAGTGGGAGCTGCAGAGCACTCCCCCGCAACACACACACACACACCCACACACACACACACCCCTCACTCTTGGTGTTGGGAGGGGAACAGGTGAAAGGACAAAAGAAGCAAGAGACAAAGAGAAAGGAGGGAGGGATGGACGGAGGAAAAGGTGAAACAAAAAGGACAAACCCTAATGTCCCCAGTGATTCTGAGGGACAAAATTCCAGGTCCAGAATAAAATTCTGCCTCCTTAAGCTCATGTTTTCCATGCCTAGAATTCAACTGTCACCAGATGGATCAGACTGAACAGGTTTCAAACCTTGAGGAAGCTCTTACCTTCTAAACAGGGACGGTTGTTTTCTAGTAAAATCACTAAAAGGTGTCATAAACAGATAGTTAAGGGTTAATAGAACAGGAGTACTTCATGTCTCTTTTGCCTGTAAAGGGTTAACAAGCTCAGTGAGCCTGGCTGTCACCTGACCAGAAGACCAATCAGGGGACAGGACACTTTCAAATCTTGATGGAGGGAAGTCTTTGTATGTGCTGTTAGTGTTTGGTGGTTGTTCACTCTGGGGGCTCAGAGGTACCAGACGTGCAACCAGGTTTCTCTCCAATCTCTCTGATACAGTCTCTTCTTGTCAATTTAGTAAGTACCAGTTAGAAAGATGGTTTAGTCTTTTGTTTTCTTTTTTTGCAAATGTGTATTTTGCTGAAAGGATTGTATCTCTGTTTGCTGCAACTTGTATTTGTGCTGGGGGGAGGATTCTCTCTGGTGTCTATAAGGTGAAAGACCCTGTAACATTTTCCATCTTGATTTTACAGAGATAATTTTTACTCTCTTTCTTTCTTTAATTAAAAGCTTTTCCCTTTTTAAGAACCTGATTGCTTTTTTTTATTCTTGTGTGAGACCCCAGGGGACGGGGTCTTGACTCACCAGCGAATTGGTGGGAAAAAGGAGAGAAGGGAGGAGGAAAAGCCTGATTTCTCTCTGTGTTAGGATCACTGTCTCTCTCTCAGGGAGCGTCTGGGAGGGGGAGAGAAGGGGGGGAAGGTGAATTTCCTCTCTGTTTTTGGATTCAAGGAGTTTGAATCACAGTGATCTCCCAGTGTAACCCAGGGAGGGGTGAATCTGGGAGGAAGAAAGGAGGGGATTGGTTTATTTCCCTTTGTTTTGAGATCCAAGGGGTTTGCAGTCTTGGGGTCCCCAGGGAAGGGTTTGGGGGCCAGAAAGTGTCCCAAAACACTATATTTTTGGGTGGTGGCAGCTCTACCATTTCTAAGCTAGTAATTAAGCTTACGGGGGATCATGCAGGTACCCCATCTTTTGGATGCTAAGGGTCAGAGTGGGGAATCATACCTTGACAAAAGGGAAGGAGAAAATTCGAGAAGTTCCTCCTGGCGCTCACGTCCGTGGACCCGAATACTCTCTCAGTCCTCAGAGACCTCGAGAAGGAGACTTGCTTAAGCAAAGCCACAGGGGTCTCTGAGGTTTCCCTGGCCCCTCGCCCCCACTCCTGCCTGGCTGATGTCAGCATCTCTCTGTGAGGTCACCTCCCCACCACCTTTGAACAATAGTCTGAGGTCCTGCAAAAGGCCTTTGTGATGTCACTGCCACACCCCTCCCTTGCTGTGCTAAAGTCCTGCCCCTGGCCAGGAACTTTGGAGGTTTGAGCTACTCCCTGTGGATCACCCCACTCAAGGAGCATTCGTTCTAGGAAGCAAGCTGGCTAGACAGGAAAACGTCAGACGCTGCTCCCAATGCTACACTCAGTTTTCTCAGACATTAGTCAACTTTATGGCCAGAAGAGACCATTAGAGTATCTAATCTGACCCCCTGCATATCACAGGCCTCCTGTATGACACAAGAGCTACTTTTGGGGCAAACACATTCCAGAAGGCATCTAGTCTTCATTAAATGACATCAGGAGATGGCAAATCCACCACTTTCCTTGGTAGCTTGTTCCTGTGGTGAATCCTCGCTGTGGACTATTTATGCCTTATTTGTAATATGAACCCTTGCTCTGGCTCCCAGCCCCTCTACAAGGGCTGCAGCTGTCTGGAAGTGCTGCCTTCCACGCCTTTCTCATTCACACCTTATTCATTCAACAGGGCAACTGATTACCAAGTGGAGGGAAGATCTTATTCTACTTCTAGCAAAAAGACATTTTTCTTTTACCTTAATTATACTACCTTAGGGGCTCGCTATAACATACTACCAAGGTTCAATACAAAGTGATATACAAGTTATACAAAAATGGATAATGCAGAGATTTATCTACAACTGCATTGACTGCTGTGTGCAGTAATATAGTGATCCCTGGGTCTTTGAATGAGGCTTTATACTTCGAGGGGGGGGCAAGCTGGGGTGAGCAGCGAGTCGGAGGCAGGCGAGTGGGCAAAGAGGCGAGCAGTGAGGCAGCAGGGATTCTAGGGGCGGGCATGGGGGTTTCTGGCAGGGGAGAGAGGAGGTGAAAAGAGGTGAGTGGGGCACTGAATAGGAGGGATGCAGAAAGCCAGCGGGGGGTTAGGGAGTGAAGAGGGGTGTGATGGTAGGGTTGAGAGGGGAGGGGGTGGGTCCTATTTTACTGCTGTGATCTGGTCACCCTATGCGCGCTGTTTCTTTCCCCCTCTACAGGCTTCCATACACTGTCAGTGCCTTGCTAGTGGGCCATGCACCATGAGAGATCTCTTCTCTTTGTGTGTGACTATGACTGTTTCCCTTGTGCGTGAATTTATTCAATAAAATCTTGAGCTTCATAATGGCTACCATGAGTGTAAAGAAAAAGAGAAAAAGAGAATCAGAGCACAGCGTCTTCAACACTGAATGGACGAAGAAATACGTACATACTGAGAATGATACAGTTATTAAAGTAAGCTTTCAAATGTCTAAGGAAATTGCTGCTGTTGGGAAATGCTTCACAGAAGGTGAGTTTTTAAAAAAGTGTATCTTGATTGCTGTATCTGAGTTATGTCCAGAAAAAGAGGGAAATATTTGAGAATGTCAGTCTAGCACGCATGACTGTACAGAGAAGAATAGCTGACATTTCTACCAATCTAAGTGATCAGTTAAAGCAGAGAGTCAGTGAATTCTGCTTTTACTCCCTAGTGATGAAAGCACCGATTTAAAAGACATCGCCCAACTTCTTATTTTTATTAGAGGTATTGATAATAACTTTGAAATTACTGAAGGACTTACTGGCATGTGCTCCATGACAGGTCACACAACCAGAAAAGAAATCTCCAGTAAAGTGATAAAGTGTATGAATGATATGTCAGGCTTAGATTTCACAAACTTGATGGCCATTTGTACTGATAGTGCTCCAGCTATGTGTGGAAAAAAATGTTGGAGCAGTTACTCTTCTTGAAGAATTTATTGGGAGACAAATAACCAAACATCACTGCATTTACATCAGCAGGTTTTGTGTAGAAAGTCTTAAAATCTGAGCATGTAATGTCAGTGATAGTTTCCATTGTAAACTACATCCGTTCTAGAGGACTAAAACATAGGACATTCCGAGCCCTTCTTGAAGGGGTAAACACTGAGTGCAGTCACTTGATGTACCATATGGAAGTGAGGTGGTTGAGTCGAGGAAAAGTGCTCCGCCATTTCATTCCTTTGAAAGAGGAGGTAGCAAAATTCGTAGAAAATGGGCCAATAAAATTCCCAGAGCTTGAAAATGAGTCCTGGAATCAAGATCTCTTTTTCTTTTGTGATATTACAGCACACCTGAATGATCTCAACATTCAACTTCAAAGGGAAAAAAATCAACTTATATTTCAAATGTGTGCAGCAGTGAAAGCTTTCAAAATGAAACTGAAACTTTTCAGAAGTCGGCTGTCAAAAGGTGAAATGTGTCACTATCCCACTTGTGCACAGTGTATCCCTCAGCACAAACACGCTGAGTTAGGAGAAAAATATGCAAAGCACATCAATCTTTTGATTGAAGAATTTGACAGAAGACTTACTTTGTCTAAAGACGACGATGTCCAGTTGAAGCTGATTGAAGATCCCTTTTCTGTGGATCCAGAGGAAGTGCCACTAGATTTGCATTTGGAGGTTACTGAACTTCAATGTTCGGTAGTTTACCGATATAAGCACAGAGAAAGCAGCCTGTGGGACTTCTACAAAAGTCTGGATGATAAAAAATACAAGAATCTTATTGAAGTTGCACTGAAAACATTTAGCATTTTCGGAAGCACCTACATATGTGAAAAATCATTTTCCACCACGAACATGAATAAAAACAAGCAATGTTCTTCTCTGACTGACGACCATTTGGAAGACATAATGAAAATATCCACTTCAGATATGACCCCTGAATATGACAAGCTTGTTGCCCAAAAGAGATGTAATATCTCTCATTAAATTTGCAAGGTAATTATGAAAAGTACGAAGTTTTCTTTCAACGAAACAGGTGTTTTTCATTTTTCCATGATTCATAAAAAAAAAAATTAAAAAAATTGTTTGCTTTAATTGAAAAATTCTTAATAAAGTATCCCCCCCCAATCTTCCTTTTCGGCCCACAGCTGTTTCAGTGGGGTGGCACTGGGGAAGGAGGGTTTGTTTCCACAGTGCAGACAGCACTGGGTGCGTGTGTGTTTTGGTGGGGGTGGTGTTCTGTCGGTACTGGGCGGGTGGGGGGGGGGAGTTAAGCCTTCAGATGTTTTCTTTGGAGTAATATGGCCCTCACTGCTTTACGAGTTGTGCAGCCCTGCCCTAGAGGTTTTTATGGTATTGAGCTCCCTGGCAGATTCTCTGATGACTAACATGGGCTGAGTGCCAAGCGAAGGTTTTCCCACACTCACTGCATTCATAGGGTCGCTCTCCTGTGTGGATTCTCTGATGAGTAATAAGGTTTGAGCTCCGATTGAAAGTTTTCCCACACTCATTGCATTCATACGGCCTCTCCCCTGTGTGGATTCTCTGATGTTCAGAAAGGCCTGATCTGTGAGTGAAGTTTTTCCCACACTCACTACATTCATAGGGCCTCTTCCCTGTGTGGATTCTCAGATGTTTAGAAAGAGTTGAGGTGTTAATGAAGCATTTTCCACACTCATGGCATTTAAAGGGCCTTTCCCCCATGTGGATTCTCTGATGATTAATAAGGCTGAATCTGTGAGTGAAATTTTTCCCACACTCACTGCATTCATAGGGCCTCTCCCCCGTGTGGATTCTCTGATGGGTAATAAGGTGTGAGCTGCGGCTGAAGGTTTTCCCACACTCACTGCACCCATGGGGCTTCTCCCCTGTGTGGATTCTCTGATGGGAAATGAGATGTGAGCTGCGCTTGAAGCTTTTCCCACACACACTGCATTCATAGGGTTTCTCACCTGTGTGGATTCTACGATGCTCTTTATGGGCTGAATAGTCACGTAAGTTTTTCCCACACTCAGTGCATGTATTTTTGCTCTTTCCCATAAGGATTTCCTGCTGTGTTGTGGTTTCCTTGAGGTCCTTCTGAGTTCCTTCTCGTGAAATTAATGTACCCACTTTCTCCCCTGGCTGGTTTCCCTGCTCTTTTTCTGGTCTGTGCTGACTCTCACAGGAGTTTCCCTGCTCATGACTCCTGGACACATTCCTTTTTGATCTTTGCGATAATTCTCTGTGTTTATCCATTTGCTCAACATTTTCCTTCAGAGAATTCTGCTCCTCTTTCTCACGTATCATTGCATCACCTGCTGTGATAGAGACAGAAACCTCAGTCAGGGATGGAAAGGGGAAGGCCAAAGCAAAGCAAGTGCTGGAGAGAGGTCAAATAAAAATCAGGAACTGAACTCCCCCAAACTCTTCCCCCAAATGTTGTAGTAGGATTTTATGTTTGTATTTTATATAATTTGGAATGAAGGATAACTAATAATTATGCAGCGTGCATTAAGTGTATTGGTGTATGATCTGAGCACATCCTGCCAGCCACCCTTTTTGAGTAACAGAAAGGAATGGCTAATGGGCCAGTGGGTAGAGCTACATCAGCCAGAATCTGTGTCTGGACTGATTTCAAGGCAGTAACAGACCTTTGATGGTCACCAATTTGTTGTAGGTTTAGTATTTTAAAATAAGTAAAAGAATGCCATGGTTGTTTTCTTTTGCATGGCAATTTGATGTTCCTGTGTAAAAAGTTCTGTGTAAATTAATTCTGTTTTGTGTGTGAAAAAGGAATGTACATGTTAAGAGATAAGTGTGAAGGTCATCGCTGAACCATATGTATGAGGGAAGAACTGAAGAAAGACACAAGGGCACCAGGAGGCTGCAACATGCTCCTATTGAAATGTCAGAGGAGGGCAGACTGATGATTCTAAAGATGAGACAGGCACCTATCAGTGAGGACAAGATAGCTGTGATCGAAACCAGCCTGGGAGAACTCCCTGAGGGACTTAATGAAAGAATAAGATAAAGGATGAGAAGGACAATTTAAGATAACAAGCACTCGTCAAACAATTGAATACAGCATGACAGTGCAAAACTCATGGGTCCCAATGAAGGAAAATCACTGTATAAACAAGGTGCCTTGCCATGAAACTTTGGGTTCATCCTGCCAAGACTTCCCCGGAGCATCGTGTCATGACCAACGGAACCCAGCTCCTCCTACCCATGATCAACCTAGCTGGCCACTAGGTTGATCTAGACTCTGGACTGGTAACTGTAACACTGACTGGTGGGACACTGTGTGTGTGTGTGTGTGTGTGTGTGTGTGTGTGTGAACACATATGCAAATTGTTCTATTTTCAATAAATGCGGAGTATTGCCTTTTCCCCTGTAAAAGATGCTGTATGCTTCTTATAAGCATAAAGGGGTAATGCCCACAAGGCAGCTAGCTAGCACATCTTGGAGGGACTGTTCAAATTAAGTGGTTCATCAAGACACACTTGGCTGACAGCGGATCATGGGAGAAGCTCATCTACACTGAGTGGACCGTCATGGAAACGTGCTGTCTGGAATCTAGGTAATGGCCTCCTGCAATGACTGAGGGAAACTGGGCATGAACATGTGATTCCAAACTCCATCCTGTTGTTCTAATTTTCCACAGTAAGAACCATGGGATGCCCTCCACACGGCAAAAGCTATAAAAGGTCCTGGAAACACCTCCATTTTGTCTTCAATCCTGCTTCTTACCTCTGGAAGAACTTTGCTACAGATTGAAGCTCTGAGCAAAGGACTGAATGACCCATCGCAGCTGTGCATGTACTCCAGAGACTTGACTTAAACCAACAATTTATTCCACCACTGCTATAACCCTGAACCAAGAACTTTGCCATTACTGGATGTAATCGATTCCCTTAGCCAATTCTAACTCTCACCTTTCTTTCTTTTTATGAATAAACCTTTAGATATTACATACTATAGGACTGGCACCAGCATGATTTTTGGGTGAGTTTTAAGTTGTATATTGACCTGGGAGTGGCTGGCCCTTTGGGATCAGAAGAAACTATCATTTAATGACACTGGTTGTAAAGAACCACTCATCTCTGAATCCAGTGTGTTTGGTGGTGTTATAAGAACCAGAATGCCTGAGAAAACTGCCTTTATGTTTTCTTGTTAGCCAGTGTGGTGAAACAGAAGTTACTTTTGTGGCTGGTTTGATCTATCTTATAAAAGGAGTACTTGTGGCACCTTAGAGACTAAGAAATTTATTTGAGCATAAGCTTTCATGGGCTACAGCCCACTTTATCGGATGCATGCTTATGCTCAAATAAATATTAGTTTCTTAGGTGCCACAAGTACTCCTGTTCTTTTTGTGGATACAGACTAACACGGCTGCTACTCTGAAACTTATAAAAGAATAACCACCAGTTTTGGGTTGTGTTTGCCCTATTTCTCAGCAGTTCGTCCTGAATTTGGCATCCTCAGTTGTGACTCGCTAAGGCTCGGTGACAGGGTGCCAAGGGAGGGGGTGGGTCATGGATTTACAGGGAGTTAGGTGACCCAACGTTCATACAGTCTCCCTTGCGACCGCCCTCTTTAGGATACGTCTAAGGTGCATCAGGGAGTCGGCCGCCTTCCAGGCTGAGTCTCACGCTAGTGCATTAAAAATGGCTGTGGAGACATTGCTTTGATGTTAGCGCTCTGCTTGGAGTTCAGACCATCCAGCCCACCCACCCCCCTCAACCTCTGGCTTTAGAATCCAAGCTACAACCCAACCAACAGCGCCTACACCGTTATTTGTAGTGAGTCAGCATGGACTCTGGCTGGGAGGCAGCTTCCAGATGCAGTGCAGACATACCCTTAATGAGTGACACGCTCGCTTTAGCTTTTTCCAAGGGTGAACCCCGGTCCCCCTTAGAACCATAGAGTTAAAAGGAACTGCAAAGGTTATCTAGTCTAAACCCCTGCCAAGGTGCAGGATTTGCTGTGACTAAACCAGCCTCCTTTTGAAAACCTCCAGTGAATAACTTTCCACCACCGCCCTAGATGTCTGTTCCATAGTCCTACTGTTCTTCCAGTTAGGAAGTTGTTCCTGAGATGTAATCTAAATCTGCTGTGCTGTAGTTTGAACCCCCTGCTTCTTCTCCTGCCCTCTGTGACAAGAAAGAAGAACTGTTCTCCATCCTCTGTATGGCAGCCTGTAGCGGGGAAGACCAGCAGGGACCACAACCTGCCTGTTGGGCTACAGAGCCAGGAAAGCCACCTCCACCCCTCTGGAAGATGAGGACAGGAAGCAGAAGTACAAGAAGGGGCCCTGCAGCTCAGTTGGGCTGGAGCTGCCGAGGGAGACAGACGCTTATCACCCGCTGCCAGAGTGGGACACTGAGGACCCACTAAGGCTGCCACCAGAGGACTGGCCAAAGCTCCCAGGATCACCAGCCAGTCGAGGTGCCAATGAGCTGATGGGGCTGCCACAGGCAACCGATCCCTGGGGAAATGGAGGCCAGAGGTACCAAACCTTGGGGATTGTAGGAAATAGCCCAGGGAAATTAGACCATTGTCTGGCTGAGTGTTGGCCTGACACTAAGTAAGGGTGTTGTGGGTGGACCCCCCCGATCCAGTGGCAGATTACACTGCCACTGTTAGGACCAGGGGCTGGGACCCAGGGGAGTCAGGTGGGCCAGGGTCCCCCTACCTCCTGCCACCCCGCCTTTGGCCAGGAGGCCTATGTTGGTCGACCGGCTGCTGAGCAAGGACGCTAGACTGTTTGGTGCTTGACCTGTGAAAAGCCCCTAATTGTCTGCTGCCCCACCCTGTCTGAGGGCCTGGGCTTGGAGACTTTGCAGCTCTGTCCTGAGACAGACCAGGAGGGACGGCCACACACGCTCACACAGCCTTTTGAGTATTTGAAGATCGCTGTTATATCCCCTCCCATTAACTCATTTCCAAACTAAACACATCCAATTCCATCAGCCTTTGCTCACTGGTTTGTGTTCCATCCCTTTGATCATCTTTGTCACTTGCTCTGGATTCTTTCCAGCTTCTCTACATCTTGTCTAGTCACTGGTGACCAAAACTGGATGCAGGACTCCCCCTGAGGCCTAACCAGTGCTGAGTAGAGCAGCACTATCACCACCTGTGATCTGCATGCTATGCTTCTCTATGCCTTGTGCAGGAGGTCAGACTAGATGATCAGATTGGTCCCTTCTGACCTATGAGTCTATAATGCATTTGCTTCTTTTTGCATTACCATCACGCTGTTGATTTCATGTTGAGGTTGTGATCCACCACAACTTCCAGATCCTTCTCAGCGGTGCTGCTGCCATGCCAGTTATCTCCCAGTCAGGATTTGTGCACTGGGTTTTTCTTCCTGAAGTGTAGCACCTTACACTTGTCTTTGTTGAATGTCATTGACGTCTATAGCCCAGGTCACCAATTTATCACAATCTCTTTCAAGTTTTGCTCTATCCTCCAAAGTGTTGACAACCGCCCACCCAGCTTAGTGTCATATGCAAATTTGATCTGTATGCTCTCTATTCCTACATCCAGGTCGTTAATGAAGATGTTAAATAGCAACAGACACAAAACAGATCCCTGTGAAACCCCATTTGAGAAATCCCTGCAATGTGACATCATTCCAATAATAGTTATTCTTTGTTTGCGGTTGTGTAACCAATTATATATCCACTTAATGGGAGTTCTGTTGAGCCTGCATTTCTCCAGCTTACTCGTGGGACTGTGTCAAAAGCCTTTCTGAAGTCCAGGTCCATTTTAGCCACCAAACCAGTTGCCCTATCAAAGAAGGATATCAGGCTGGTTTGTCATGCTGTGTTCCTAGTAAATCCATGCTGGCTGCTATCGGTTACCCCTTCATCCTCTGGGTATTTGCAAACTGAATGTTTTATACATTGCTCTAGTAGCTTCCCTGGTACTGAGGTCAGGCTGACTAGGCTCCAGCTTCTCCTTTTTCCCCTTTGTAAAGATGGGCACTATGTTAACCCTTCTCCAGTCTTCTGGGACCCCTTCTGTCATCTGAGTTTGCAAATACTGCCAGAGGCTCTGACATTTCATCAGCTAATTCTGGGCTGAACAGCAAGAAAGGAGATGGGGGGCTGGCTTGGGGGATTAAAAGCTCTGTTATCAACATTTGAGCTGTTGAGCTTGAGTTGATGGCTAGCCATCCATGAGGAGTCATCAGAGAGAGGCGGAGATTTCAGTTTGGACAGAGGAAGACAGGTCTGGAGTAGAGCGGTAAATCTGTGATTCATCAGCATACGGACAGTAGCTGAATTTGTATTTGGGGGTGAGATTTCCCAGAGATAAAGTACAGAGGAAGTGACCAAGGACTGAGCCCTGTAGAACCCCCACAGAAAAATGGAGTGGGGGTGAGGACGATCTTCCTAAGGACACGCTGAAGAAGTGGTTACAGAGGTAAGAGGAGAACCAGGAAGCAGACAAGATATCAAGAAGACGACCATGGTCAATGGTATTAAAGGCGGCTGACGGGTCAAGAAGAATAAGGGTGGAGCATTGGTTCTGAGCTTTGCTTAGGGAGAGGTCATTAGAGACTATGGCAAAAGCATTCTCAGTGGAAGGCCCCAAATATCTGCCTCCCTGACACCTTCCCTTCCCACTGCCACCAGATCCTTCCTGCTCCTTGGAGCAAACACTCCCCATCCTCTTCCCACTATCCTCAGTCTTTTCCACTTCCAAGTATCCCACATCTCCTACCCAATCCCCCCAGCTCCAACAGCACCACTGCTGGGACCTCCATCACCTTTCTCCATTCCCAGGCTCCCACTCCCCCAAACTACCACACTCCCTGTTCCCAGGAGATTCTGTCTCTGATTCCTCACCTCTGCTTCCTTCCATGGTACCCATCCCTCCCTGATTCCCTGTAGTCTTCCACATACCTATCCCTTTCCTCCCACTACACTCAGCCTTCCCTACCTTGTGGCACCCCACAAGCACTAGCTCCCATCATCTTCTCCACTCCCACTGCTCCCTGCTCTCCTTTCCCCTACCCGCCAAGAACTCCTGAATAGGAACCTCACAATGCTCTCAAAGTCATTGGTTGGTTGGGTCAAGAGGACATGCTGTGGCCACTGCCTCTGAGCTACACCCATTCATCCGAGTCAGAGCCGTACCACTGTTTACTTTCAGACTAGGTGTATTGTGCGTTTTGTTTGCATTCTGAAGGAGTTCCTCTTAGACGTTTCCCCTGATTAAAATATTGCTCTCAGCCCTGAAATTTTGGAAAGTGTTTTAAAATCCACTCTGGCCTCTTCTGAGCTGCAAAGTTTTGTCAGCATAGCTCTGTTTGTTACGGATGCAAAAGAACACATCCTTAATTGATATAATTATGCTGGCAAACTCTCTCATGCAGACCATACACACCACCCCTAAAATGCAACCTTAATTCTGCCCCGGCCCTGCAGCTGGTACTAGCCACTAGGAATGGCTCAGTAACTCTGGTGCAAAGGTTAACAAACTAACAAAGGAAGTGGAGGTTTCTCCATTTCTTGAAGTCTTCAAGTCGCAGTGGATGCCTTTCTGGGGGCGGATTGAGTCCAACACAAGGTATTCAGCTCAGTACAGCAGTAACTGGATGAAATTCTATGACCTGGTTATACAGGAGGTCAGATTAGATGACCTAATAGTCCTTTCTGGCCATAAAATCTATGATTCCAATATAGCTATGAAGGACTAAGAACGTGCCATTGTTTGTGTTGTGTTCACAGATGGGAATCTCAGCATTTCTCCACATCCTCCAGCCGTGTGCACTGGGTCAGCCGTAGCTGTAACTGGATGGTGAAGGGAGGAGTTGGAGCAGCTTGGCAGAGGTGTGACTGTGATATGAAGGGAGGTGCACAGGAACCTTGAGAGACCTAGTCTGCCCCATTTCAATACACTCAGTGGGCTGTTGCTGAGACAGGGCAGAGCAGAGGAGGCATTGTGGGGGTGGCGTGAACCTTAACTCTTCATTTCCCCTTCTAAAAACGGAGGGGATGGGAATCCTTACCCAGCGAGGTCACATTCTCATAGTTCTCCTGCATGACGTCTCTGCAGAGGGCTCTTTGACGGGGGTCCAGCAGAGCCCACTCTTCCCTGGTGAAATACACAGCCACCTCCTCGAAGGTCACCGGCCCCTGAAAGAGCAAGAGCCCTCCACTCACAACCTGCTGCCCCACTCACAGCCCCACTGTTCATGGGGGAGAGGAGCCAATCAAATGGAAGCTCTTGCAGGCTCACAGTCAGCAGGGTCCCACCCCCACCCTGCTCAGAGCAGCCAGGAGGCAAAACAGGAGGGGAGATAGAGATCCCCTCACCCCCCCAGCAGACAGACGGGGAAGGGTCTTCTCATCCATCACACACCTACAAGCCAGAGGCTGATGCGGGGGATGGGGCCCCCAGCAGACTCCAGGGTCAGCTCCCCAGTAGGAATCCCAACAGATTTCCCATTGCCGGCAGCTGGAAGGAAGGGGAGGGGTTATCTACTCTAAGCCCCACTGGTGGGTCACCTCCCACCCCTCCTTCCAATCTCCTAGCAGCCTCTGGCCAGTAGGTTCATGTTCTTGCACTGGGAATCTGATACGTTTTCCCCAGCGATGTCCAGGGTTCCCCCACCAGCCCCATTCCACAAATAGGGTAATTTCCTCCCCCAAACCCCATGGGTCTCTTCCTAGAATCCAGGACTTGGGTTAAACAATTCCCAGCAAGTTTGTCACATGCCTTGTCCCCCTCCCTTTCTCCACCCTGAGCATTTCCTGCCCCCATCCCACCTCCACACTGAGCTTCCCCAAAGATCCCAGCCCTCAGTATTTCCTGCCCCTCCCCCTCCAGCAGGAACCCACTAGCCACCCTGCAATAATCCCTACCTGGACTTGCTCCACTACAGCCAGTTCCCTTCCCTGTCCCGTGGGAAGCTGGGACAATCTGGAGCCAAAGGTGGGCGTTACTCTGCCGCCTGTCAGGGTGAGAAGGGTGACAGAGATTTCAGAAGGACCTTTAGTTCTTGTCACATCATGATCTTCCCTGGCCCTTTCCCTGCACAAGATGTTTCTGACTCACATGTTGGGAAAACATTCCATCACTTTATCACAGCCGAGACCCGGCCCTTCCCACCAGTGCTAAACCCACTGTGCTAGTTTTAAAACCCTGAGGGCAACTCCCCCAACCGTGGGGAGCAGGCGGAGGCAGGGACAGGACAAAGTCTGCCCAGTGTAGGTGCAGTAAATTAAATGAAGTTTGCTGGTGATAGCTGGAAGGCTTGGTCAATAGAGACAAATAGTGGACCATGAAGTGCGGCTCACTTCCATTTTATGTATTATGTTCCTCACCCTCATGCTTCAGAGTTTCACCCATAACTGCTAGGGGTCAGGAAGGGATTTTTCCCCCCTATATATTTTTGGAGGGTTCTTTTATCTCTTTCCTCTGAAGCTTCAGGAACAGCCAGAGAAGAAGACAGGATATTGGGCAGGGTGAATCTCTCTCTCTCTTTGTGCTCCCATGCTCAGAGTCTAACTGATCATTATAGGTGGGATGGGGAAGAAATTTCCCCCTTGGGTCAGGTTGTAGGTGATCTGGGGGTTTTTCCATCTTCCTCTACAGCGTGGGGTGTGGGGCACTCACTAGGATCACCCAGAAATATCTCACTTAATCATTTCCCTGCCACTGCAGGGGTCTGGGGCACTGGGGCACCTCGGTCCCTCCTATTCTCTGCCTGGGGCATATAACAGTCTAGTCTCCTGTGGGCTGCAAGACTTTGGTCTCACTCCAGCTGTTGAGTTTAGTGGGCGGGTACTGGGGGGTGTTGGCAGCCAGTGCTAGACAGGAGGTCAGATCATAGACTCATAGACTCATAGGTCAGAAGGGACCAATCTGATCATCTAGTCTGACCTCCTGCACAAGGCAGGCCACAGAACCCCACCCATCCAATTTTATAACAACCCCTATCCCAGGACCGAGTTATTGAAATCCTCAAAAATGGTTTGAAGACCTCAAGCTGCAGAGACACCACCAGCAAGCGACCCGTGCCCCATGCTGCAGGGGAAGGCGAAAAACCTCCAGGGCACCTGCCAATCCACCCTGGAGGAAAATTCCTTCCCGACCCCAAATATGGCGATCAGCTAAACCCTGAGCATGTGGGCAAGAGTCACCAGCTAGCACCCAAGAAGGAATTCTCCGCAGCAACTCAGTACCCATCGCATGCAACATCTCCCCGCAGACCATTGAGCAGACCTGTCTGGTGGTAATTCAAGATCAATTGCCCAAATTAACGATCCTATCATAACATCCCCTCCATATACTTATCAAGCTTTGTCTTAAAGCCAGGAAAGTCTTTTGCCCCTACTACTTCCCTCGGAAGGCTATTCCAGAACTTCACTCCCCTAATGGTCAGAAACCTTCGTCTAATTTCAAGTCTAAACTTCCTAATATCCAGTTTATACCCATTCATCCTCGTGGCTACATTAGTACTAAACTTAAATAATTCCTCTCCCTCCCTAACGTTAACCCCCTTGATATATTTATATAGGGCGAGCATATCCCCCCTCAGCCTTCTTTTGGCCAGGCTAAACAAGCCAAGCTCTTTGAGTCTCCTTTCATAAGGCAGTTTTTCCATTCCTCGGATCATCCTTGTAGCCCGTCTCTGAACCTGTTCCAGTTTGAATTCATCCTTCTTGAACATGGGACACCAGAACTGCACACAGTATTCCAGATGGGGTCTCACCAACGCCGTATACAACGGTACTAACACATCCTTATCCTTGCAGGAAATACCCCGCCTGATGCATCCCAAAATCGCATTTGCTTTTTTAACAGCCGTATCACATTGGCCACTCATAGTCATCCTGCTATCAACCAGTACCCCAAGGTCCTTCTCTTCCTCCGTCGCTTCCAACTGATGCGCCCCCAACGTATATCCAAAATTCTTATTATTAATTCCTAAATGCATGACCTTGCACTTTTCACTATTGTATTTCATCCTATTTCTATTACTCCAGTTTACAAGGTGGTTCAGATCTTCCTGAATAGTATCCCTGTCCTTCTCCGTGTTAGCAATACCCCCCAGCTTCGTGTCATCCGCAAACTTTATTAGCACATTCCCGCTCTTTGTGCCAAGGTCAGTAATAAAAAGGTTAAATAAGATCGGTCCCAAAACCGATCCTTGAGGGACTCCACTGGTGACCTCCTTCCAGTCCGACAGTTCACCTTTCAATACGACCCTCTGGAGTCTCCCCTTTAACCAGTTCCTTATCCACCTTACAACTTTCATATTCACTCCCAACTTTTCCAATTTAACTAACAGCTCCCTGTGCGGAACCGTGTCGAACGCCTTACTGAAATCTAGGTAAATTATATCTACCGCATTTCCTTTATCTAAGTAATCCGTCACCTTCTCAAAGAAGGAGATCAGATTGGTTTGGCACGATCTACCTTTAGTAAATCCGTGTTGCAATTCGTCACAATTACCATTGACCTCTATGTCCTTAACTACTTTCTCCCTTAAAATTTTTTCCAAGACCTTACATACTACAGACGTCAAGCTAACAGGCCTATAATTACCCGGATCACTCTTATTCCCTTTCTTAAAAATAGGAACTACATTAGCAATCCTCCAGTCATACGGCACAACCCCCGAGTTTATCGATTGCTTAAAAATTCTCGCTAACGGGCTCGCAATTTCACGCGCCAGTTCCTTTAATATCCTCGGGTGGAGATTGTCCGGGCCCTCCGACTTCGTCCCATCGAGCTGTTCAAGTACGGCCTCTACCTCAGTTGCAGTAATATCCACTTCCATATCCACATTCCCGTTTATCATCCCTCCATCATCGCAAGGTTCCTCACTAGTCTTATTAAAAACTGAGGCAAAGTACTTGTTTAGATGTTGGGCCATGCCTAGGTTATCCTTAACCTCCATTCCATCCTCAGTGTATAGCGGCCCCACTTCTTCTTTCTTTGTTTTCTTCTTATTTATGTGGCTGTAGAACCTTTTACTATTGGTTTTGATTCCCTTTGCAAGTTCCAGTTCAATGTGGCTTTTAGCCTTCCTCACTTTATCCCTACATGTTCTGACCTCAGCAAGGTAGCTTTCTTTACTGATCCTGCCTTCCTTCCACTCCCTGTAAGCTTTCTGCTTTTGTCTAATCCCCTCTCTGAGTTGCTTGCTCATCCAGTTTGGCCTACAACTCCTGCCCATGGTTCTTTTCCCCTTTCTCGGGATGCAGGCTTCCGACAGTCTCCGCAGCTGTGACTTAAAGTAATTCCAGGCCTCCTCCACATTTAAATCCACTAATTCCTCCGTCCAATCCACTTCCCTAACTAATTTCCTTAACTCTTTAAAATTAGCCCTTGAGAAGTCAAAAACCCTAATCGCAGATCTACATTTGTTTATCCTTCCATCTAGTTTGAACTGAATCAGCTCATGATCACTCGAACCAAGGTTGTCCCCTACCACCATTTCTTCTACGAGGTCCTCACTGCTCACCAACACCAAGTCTAAAATGGCATCCCCTCTTGTAGGTGCTTCAACTACTTGATGAAGAAATCCATCCGCTATCACATCCAGAAAAATCTGACCCCTATTATTCGTGCAAGTACTCGTCCTCCAGTCTATATCCGGGAAGTTGAAGTCCCCCATAATCACACATTTCCCCTTTGTGTTTACTTCATTAAAGACATTAAAGAGGTCTCTATCCATATCCCAATCAGATCCCGGCGGTCTGTAGCACACCCCAAGCACTATCTCAGGGGAAGCTCTAGTTGCTTTTTTACCCAGCATGATTTTTGCCCAGACGGACTCTGTCTTATCCATTCCATCGCATCTTATTTCGCTACATTTAATTTCATCATTGATGTACAAGGCTACTCCCCCACCTTTGCCTTACTTCCTGTCTTTTCTGAACAGCACATAGCCTTCAATACCCGTGCTCCAGTCATGAGTACTATTCCACCAGGTTTCGGTAATCCCTATAATATCTGGCTTCACTTCCTGCACGAGTAACTCCAGTTCCTCCATCTTGTTACCTAGGCTCCTCGCATTAGTGTACAGACCTTTTAATTTTCGGCGTTTGGCGTCAGTGACATTCTTTCCCCCGTCATGCACAAACTTTCTACCACCAGCATCACCCGTTACTCTGGTTTCTACTCCACTATTCCTCCTTGGATCAAATCTTGGGGCCGCAAGGGTATCCCCGCTCACTTTGTTTACTTCCCTCTCCAGGTTATGTTCTGGCGTGGAGATCTCCCAAACATTTCTCAACCATCTCCCCCAACTTTCTAGTTTAAAGCCCTCTTGATGAGGTCGGCGAGCCTCCATCCTAGAATTCTATTTCCCTCCTTGCTGAGATGAAGTCCATCCTGAGCAAACAGTTGTCTATCCGTAAATGCGTCCCAGTGACCGTACATCCCAAAGCCCTCCTTATAACACCACTCCCTGAGCCATCTGTTGATCGCCATAATCTTGTCACTCCTTCGTCGCCCCACTCTAGGAACCGGCAGAATCCCACTGAAGATCACCTGAGCCTCGATGTCTAAGCCTCTTCCCCAGTCTGACATAGTCCTCCTTGATACAGTCCAGTGAGTAACTAGCCGTGTCGTTCGTTCCCACATGAAGGATAATCAACGGATTTTTTCCCGCTCCCGCTAAGATCGTATTCAGGCTCAGGTGATCCAGTGGTCCCTTCTGGCCTTAGACTTTATGACTCTGTCATAAACAGATAGTTAAGGGTTAACAGAACAGGAGTACTTCATGTCTCTTTTGCCTGTAAAGGGTTAACAAGTTCAGTGAGCCTGGCTGTCACCTGACCAGAGGACCAATCAGGGGACAGGATACTTTCAAATCTTGAGGGAGGGAAGTTTTTGTGTGTGCTGTTAGTGTTTGGTTGTTGTTCTCTCTGGGTTCTGAGAGTGACCAGATGAGCAACCAGGTTTCTCTCCAATCTCCCTGATATAGTCTCTCATATGTGCTCAGAATAGTAAGTACTAGGTAGATCAGGCGAGTTAGGCTTATGTTTGTTTTCTTTATTTGCAAATGTGTATTTGGCTGGAAGGAGTTCAAATTTGTATTTTGCTGAACGGATTTTAATTTGTACTTGCATACTTAGGCTGGGAGGGTATTCCCAGTGTCTATAGCTGAAAGACCCTGTAACATATTCCATCTTAAATTCACAAAAATAATTTTTACTGATTTTCTTTCTTTAATTAAAAGCTTTTCTTGTTGAAGAACCTGATTGTTTTTTTATTCTGGTGGGAAACCCAGGGGACGGGGTCTGGATTCACCAGGGAATTGGTGGGGAGAAAGGAGAGAGAGAGGTTAATTTCTCTCTGTGTTAGGATTACTGTCTCTCTCAGGGAGAGTCTGGGAGGGGGAGAGAGAAGGAGGGGGGAAGGTGAATTTTCCTCTCTGTTTTAAGATTCAAGGAGTTTGAATCACAGTGATCTTCCAGGGTAATCCAGGGAGGGGAAGCCTCGGAAAGGCAACGGTGGGGGAAAGGGTTTACTTTCCTTGTGTTAAGATCCAGAGGGACTGGGCTTTGGGGGGTCCCCAGGCAAGGTTTTGTGGGGACCAGAGTGTACCAGGCACTGGAATTCCTGGTTGGTGGCAGCGCTACAAGTACAAAGCTGGTAACTGAGCTTAGAGGAATTCATGCTGGAACCCCATCTTTTGGATGCTAAGCTTCAGAGTGGGGAATTATACCATGACAGACTCTATGACTGGATGTGCACAAGTTTGGGAGCTTGTGAACTTCCAACCCTCCACTTATTTCTCCTTCATTTTCTCTCTTCTCTTTCCCCCACTCCCCTCGCTCTGCCTGGGAGACTTAGTGACCAAAGATCCCTGGGTTCCTTTGCTCTCCTGCGATCGCTGACCGCACTCAATGCCGGTTTGCATCAAAACTTTCTGCTTTGTCCCCATTTCTACTAACCACCGCAGGGCTTTCAGACTCACTGGCTGGGATACAGGCAATGAAAGGGTTACTGTGCACGGCTGCAAACTGCCTCATTTCACAGCTGAGATAAGTAAGCAAGCACCACTTATTGGAAGCCAAATCTTTTCTGACCCCTGAACATTTACTATAAAAGAAAGAATACAACATGTGTCCGTGCTGAGTCTATATATAACTTGTATATTTCAAGAGGCTGACAGAGAACACTGGTCACAATGAACAGGGGAGTGCAGGAGTGGGGGAGTGAGATTTTCTTTGCTTTAGATCATAATGAAACACTCAACATCTCACAGCCTCCTGACTGCCCTTCCTGAGCCCCCGGGGGTCACAAACCACCAGCTGAGAAACACAAGCCTAGAGCATTCTTTTGTATCAGCATTGACTACGCATGGGAAGAGAGGGCTACATGGTACCCGGACAAAGCGTGAATGAGCCGAGTGCAATGGCGCACATGGACCAACCCTGGGAACTGTTAATTCCAGTAACACCCACGTTTTGAACTCTCTGCCTTACTTCACTGTAAAAAGACGACAAAAGTTCATAAGATCTTACAATACCCTATGGCAACAAGTTGAAGAAAAGTAGGTTAAATTCTTTTCAGCCATGAATACCATGCACAGATGCAAGACGACCAACTACAGAAAATTAAATTAGTCCAAACAAAAGGGGGCTAATGATGTAGTTCAGGGCCATTACTAAGCCCTCTGCTTGGTAAACAAGAAAATGTGGCAACAAAGTTACCTAGGCCAAATTTGGCCTTAGGGACATGGATTTAATTAGTAAACAAAATAATAAAAAATTAACTATGCCACCTACTTTTATTCCTTTTGGGACTTTGAAAAAGCGATGGGGTGGGGGGAGAAAATCATCTCCCACCTCACCCCTGACATGGCAACAGTGCTACTAAACTGATAATAGTTCCTTTCTGAGAGGCTTTGTTTTCATTATATTTTAATTTGTGTTCCCTTCTCTTTCTCCTCATGATGCACATTCATTAATTTGCACTTCATTTTGACCATAGTTCTATCCTGTTTCTCAGAAAGGCTCTAAGGGCTTGTCAGTTAAAATATGTTCCAAAGGGACCCATTGCTCCCGTGATTAGTGACTTTCTTAAAGTCTCTCAGTGCTTGTAAGTTAAACTAGTTTTCTAAAAAGAGCCTCTTTTTAAGGCAGGATTAGTAATGAAACTTACCCTCTTTCCCACAAGCCACTGCCTCTGTGCCTTTACTGTCTGGTACAACACCTTCAAATAATTCTGCTGAGGATGTTTCCCAGAAATTAATTATCATCGGGATGGCTAGAAATGTATTGGGAGAAAAAAAATTAAGATTCTATCTTAAATGAATAAAATCATTCCAAGAAATATAAATTAATGTAAGGCATAATGTAAGCATAAAAAAAAGGTTAGAGCAAAAAGTTAATTAAAAGAACCAAACAAACGTTGCATTCTTAAAGTAGTGCAGGTTATGCCAATATTTATATATATATTGAATTGCTGTTTTAACCAAATTAGATGCTAATAGCTGTTTTATTTATTTAAAGTGTAAAAATCAGCTACAACCTGTCTCACAAGAGGTAAATAGTGCACTAAAATAATTATAGGTTAAAAATATGAATACATTACCAATTTAAAGTCACAACAAAAAAAGTGTGTTTTTTTTAAAATCTCTAACTATACTAACAAACTTTCAAATAAATATGTTTAAAAAAACCTCAGCCTTTGTATCTTTTTTCAAAAAGTATCAAGCAACCACTCAAACACAGGAAAAGTTGTCAAAGACCTTAGTGGTCTTTAAAAAAATGCTTTAAAATCAGACTATGTAAACTTAATTAAAAACACTATAAATATTACCGCAATTAAAACTGCAAAATAAAATTCTTAAATTTAATGTAGTGTTAAAAATGCAATAATTAAAGAAAGCAAAGGCAAAAAAATGAGTACTAAAAAAACTGCAAAACACTTTAAATGCTTATGTGATATTGTTGAGCTAAAATATTTAAGAGACAAGTCAGTTGAAAATATAGTGGTGCAAGAAGAAAGTAACATCCCTTCCCATTGTTACACAGCTTCCAGGTGCTGGAGGCTGTGATTCCCTGTCGTTAATATGGTTATTGGTCTGAAACCTCCCCATGGCCAGTCAGAGACAGACACGTACCTGTGTCGCTCCCCAGCCCCCGTCGCAGCGTCTCTAGGGGAAGGAGAAGATGGGAGAGGTGAGAATTCAGGCCCTCGCATTCATGGAGAAATCCCCATTGCTTATTAATGGAACTGCTGTTAACTACGAGATGGTGACAGAGATCAGAGGCCGTTAACGCAGCCACTGCAGACAGAGCCAGCCCCCCAGGGCTGCTCCATGGGGAAGGGCGACTCGCTGAGCTGGGCTGTGAGATGGAGCCGAGGATCAGTGACATCACTAGAGTCCCCAACTCCTCCCAAGGGCCAAGGTCGCTCTAACCAGAGGAGACGCCACCCCCAGACTCCAATTCACCTTTGAATCTCAGCACCACCTCCTGCAGCATGGCACTTTTCAGAGAAAAATCGCTGAGTCTCTTCTCCAGCTCCGCAAACGACGGCTCTAGCTTCCGAAATGTCCTGTCCTCCCTGCTGGGCAAAGGAGGGGTGAGAAATAGGCCTGAGCCCCAGACCCTGAGCCCAGCAACCCCCAAACTCCAGGAAACCTGGATCTGAGCTTTGTAGCCTGAGATGGTCGTTGTCATGGTGAGTCACCTCAGCCCTGTGCTCCCCAGAGAGACGGGAAGTGGGGAGACACTAGAGCAAGGAACGGAGACATTGTTCAGGAGCTTCCTTAGGGACGCTCTGGTTCTGTGGGGGGCAGAGCCACCCTCTACGCTAGTTTACTGCAGGAACAAGGACCACCAGCACTGGGATTACATGGAAAGGGAGGAGACACAGACCAAAGAGTGGGCAGGTCCTACATGCTGACAGTGGCCACAGACCGAGCTCAGGGCTCCAGCAGAGAATGAACATGGGCCCTTAAACACCAAAACCCTCAAGCCCTTCAGCTGAAGCAGTAACCCTGGGCTGTCCAGCTCATTTCGCAGAGAGGGCCAGATTGCCCTGTCCGTTACGGCCAGTTGCCAGGGCATCAGGTTAGGACTCTGTGCCCTGCTCCATTCACAGCAGAACACCCACTGCTCTCCATGGGACACCCATATACAAGGAACAAGGGGAGAATCTGCCCTTCATATCAGAAAAAAATTTTACTTCTTAGTATTTTGCCAAGTCTTTGTCTGTCACACTCAGTGTCACTCGGGAGGAAAACAGCCCCTTCCCGGACACCCCGTAGGGCCCTGCTGGTTCTTCCCTTCCTTTCCCACCCTCCTTTCTCCATTTCTCTCTTGCTTCCTTGTCATTGTGTCTCTCCTCTGTTCTTCTCTCCCTACAGCAACCCCCTATTCCCACCCTGCAAAGGTTTCACTCCCGCCCTCTCCCTGATCCACCTGCTCAGGTGATCACCAGGGAACATTCAATGTTGACATCAAAGTGTCATCATTTCAGTTGACACCTCGATGACATTAACAGGAGACAGGAGAGTTCACGCTCTCAGAGCTACGGCTTCAGGCTGCTGGCAACCCCAGCAAGGCAACGCTGTCTCGGTTTACACTAGGGAGGTGCTGAGGGCCAGCAACTCACTTTAACAAATGTGAAAGCTGAGATTCTGCACCCTTAGAATACATGACGTGGCCACATCAGTCCAGGAGACGGGCCTGATCTGTCCCATCGGCCCTGTGTCTAGCAGCCCTGCTGTGAACTCATTAGCGATCGGACAGTAAACGGCTCTTCTCCTACCTGAGTCAGCCATTAGGGGAGCCAGAATCACACGCTCGAAGGGCAGGGGGCAGCTTCCTATTCAGTGCAGTTATCAAACCTAATGGCCCATGAGGGGGAGCGAAATGGAGCCCAGGACTTACCTGCCCCCAGTGCTCCCAACACCCTAAAGAGGGAGAGAAAGAGGAGGCTGTCAGTGGGGGGTTCCTGGGTGGGGAAGCCTCCTGCTCTGCAGGGGTCACTACTGAGGCCTTGGGAAGTAGGGGAATTTCAGGTTTACATTCCCAGAGCAGCTGCTCCCCTCACCAGGGACTTTCCCCTACGCAGCCCCAGCAATCCCTGTGGGCAGGTCACCACTGCAGGAATCTTTTCCCCGGGCACTTTACAGGCAGAAGATATTTCTCTGCATTGAGAATCAAATTTCACCCAGTGCTGAGAGATCCAGAAGACCCCTGGCCCCACTAAACCCATTAACCTGCAGTGCGAGGGGCCTTGGGCCTGGCTTGGGACCTCAGCAGGGTAGGGGAGGGGATTTCACCCTCCAAGTGCCAATGCAGAGAGTAATTTCCAGGAGAGAAGGTCTTGGGGCTGCAGCATCCAGGACTCCCACGACCCATCCATGGCGCCGCTGCCAGACTCACTGTGTGACGTTGGGCAGGGCTCAGCCCCTCCCTCTGCCTCACTTTCCCCATTTGTCTCATAGGGATAATGCCCCTGACCCCACTCTGTAAAGTGCTTTGGGGTCTAGAGCTCAGAAGCGCCCATAGAAATGCTGCGTATGATCACTGCAATGACAGCCTGACCTGCAGGGGTTGGCTCAGCGGCTGCTGCCCCTTCTCTCCTCCCCTCTCGCTGAGCAGGGAAATCTCCCACGACAGGCTGCAGACGCCCTCATCCCTTCTCTGGACAATGGCTCTCTCTAGCTCTTCCAGCCGGGCCAGCAGACGCTGTTCCTGCTCCTCCAGACACCCTCGCAGCTCCTGCCACTCCCAGACGATCTTCTGCCTCTCGGCTGCCGTCTGTTTCTGCAACAGGGAGAGGGCGGCTCAGTAACAGGGGAACATAGAACATAAGAATAGCCAGACTGAGTCAGACCAAAGGTCCATCTAGCCCATTACCTTGTCTTCTGACAGTGCCAATGCCAGGTGCCCCAGAGGGAATGAACAGAGCAGTGAATCATGAAGTGATCCACTCCTTGCCGCCTATTCCCAGCTTCTGGCAAACAGAGGTTAGGGACACCATCCCTGCTCATCCTGGCTAATAGCCACTAATGGACCTATCTTCCATGCACTTCTCCAGTTCTTTTTAGAACCCTGTTAGTGTCTTGGCTTCACAACATCCTCTGGCAAGGAGTTCCACAGGTTGACTGTGCGTTGTGTGAAGAAATACTTCCTTTTGTTTGTTTTAAATCTGCTGCCTATTCATTTCACTAGGTGACCCCTAGTTCTTGTGTTATGAGGCAGAAACAACACTTCCTTATTTACTTTCGCCACACAAGTCATGATTTTATAGACCTCTACCATATTCCCCTCCCCCCAATAGTAGTCTCTTTTCCAAGCTGAACAGTCTCAGGCTTGGTCTGCACTGGCACATCTCTCCTGCTGACAAACAGCAGCTACGCTGCGTGCCTGTTAGCAGCACGGCTGTAGCGACACAGATGTGTCGCTAAAAGCTGCGGCGTGTAGCCATAGACTCAGTCTTATTAATCTCTCCTCATACGGAAGCTGTTCTGGACCCTTCATCATTTTGTTGGCCTTCTCTGAGCCTTTTCCAATTCCGATGTGTTTTTTTGAAATGAGGTGACCAGATCTGCACACAGTATTCAAGATGTGGAGGTACCATGGATTTATATAGAGGCAATAGGATATTTTCTGTTTTATTGTCTATCCCTTTCCTAACGATTCCCCGCATTTTGTTTGCTTTTTTGACTGGCGCTGCACATTGAGTGGATGTTTCCAGAGAACTATCCACAGCGACTCCAAAATCTCTTTTTTGAGTGGTAACAGCTAATTTAGACCCCATCATTTTATGTCCATTTGATATTATCTTTTCCTATGTGCATTACTTTGCATTTATCAACACCGAAATTCATCTGCTCGGTAAATGGGGAACATCATAAATGCGCCTCGAGGCGGGTGGCAGAGTTATTTACCAGAACACAAGATCGCTTGCAGTGAGTGATGGGAAGTTCATTTATCCCAGGATGGGAGGAGGGATCAGGGCCGGGGTGAGCTGTACATCACCAACAGGAGGGACACTTCTCCCCAAAACCTCATCAACTTGCACTGAGCCAAATCCTCCATCTCTGCAGCCCACATTTCATCTCCTTCCTCCCCAACCCCCCAGGAGCTAGAAAGGATCCCTGGTCACTGTGACATCCAGACAGTCCGTGGGCAGGGGCTCTGGGCTAACACAGACTGACCCTCTCCTGCCCAGCAGCCTCCTGCATCCTAAGGGCATCATGTCACCCCCCTGTCTGACCCTGCAGGATCCCTGGACTCCAGTGGGGATGGGTCCCTGGCTGAGGCTGGCAGGGTGGGCCCTGCATTCACCAGATCATTCTTATGCCAGGCAAACCTCAGTGGCTGGGGTCTCTTGGCACCTACCAGCAGCTCCTCACTTTGTCGCTCCTCCTCGGCTTTAGCTGCTTCTCTCTCTTTTCCCAGAGGGGCCAGATGCTTTTGTGGTTCCTCCTGGAAGAAGCAGGGGAGGGAGGGTTAGAAACTGCTGCAAAACTCCCAGCTGCCAGATTTCAGGGCCCCTCCTGCCCTGCAGACGCCTGTGCAGGGTCCCTGGGACTCAGCCTGAGAGGAGATGGTGAAACAGGGAGAAGCTTTTCCAGAGAAAACACAGGGCCCCAGGCTGCAGCCCAACCCCCAGCTCCCTGGGGCCTCACCCACATCCCAAGCAGCCAACTTCAGACAGTCCCCCACTTTCCTCAGCTCCAGCCCCCAAAGCTCCCACAGAGCAATGTCTGAACAAGGAGCCCCCCAACATCCCCAACCCCTAGTCCTGACCCCCCAATACACCCCAAAGCTCCCGCAGAGCCATATCTGAACATGGAGCCCCCCAACATCCCCAACCCCTAGTCCTGACCCCCCAATACACCCCAAAGCTCCCGCAGAGCCATGTCTGAACATGGAGCCCCCCAACATCCCCAACCCCTAGTTCTGACCCCCAATACACCCCAAAGCTCCCGCAGAGCCGTGTCCAAACATGGAGCCCCCCAACATCCCCATCCCCTAGTCCTCACCCCCCAATACACCCCAAAGCTCCCGCAGAGCCATATCTGAACATGGAGCCCCCCAACATCCCCATCCCCTAGTCCTGACCCCCCAATACACCCCAAAGATCCCGCAGAACCACGTCTGAACATGGAGCCCCCCAACAACCCCAACCCCTAGTCCTGACCCCCCAATACACCCCAAAGCTCCCACAGAGCCATGTCTGAACATGGAGCCCCCCAAGATCCCCAACCCCTAGTCCTGACACCCCAATACACTCCAAGATCCCCCACAGTCACCCCGCAGCCCGGCTCTGACACCCCAGATCCCCCCCGGCTCCCTCTCCCCTCGCTCCCGGGCCCAGCCTGGGCTCCGAGCTCTGCAGCCGAGCCGCGCTCCGGGCCCCTCCTGCAGCTCCTGCCCCAGCCGCTCCCGGGCTCCGTCTCCCCGGCCCCGCAGCAGGGGCCGCTCCGCTCCGCCCGGGCCACTCGCCCCCCGCAGCCCCAGGCAGCCCCGCTCCGGCCGCGGGGAGCTCGGGGCGGCCCCTCCCGGCAGGGGCAGGAGCGTGTCCACCCCACGCGTGTCCCCGCCCCCTGGGCCCTGCCCTCCCGGCGCTGCCCGCGGCCCCACCGCGCTGCCCCGCGGGCTGCAGGGCTGGAACAGCCTCCGCGCTGCGCTCCCGGCCCCGGCCATGGCCCCGCTGCCGCACACCGGGGCGGGGCGGGGCGGGGCCGGGCCGGGGGGGGGGGGGCAGGAAGGGGCGGCTCCTCCCCGAGCCTGGCCCTGCCTCCGGGCCCCTTGCAGGGGGGTTGGGACAGGCGGGGAAGCGGGGACCCGCCTCAGCTGGGAAGGGGGCAGGAGACGGGCTGGGTCTCCCCAGGGGAAAAGCAGGGGCAGGGGCTGGTGCTGCTGAACCATCAGCCCAAGGAGCCCCCGGCTGAGAATGCAGCGAGCACGTGTCAGTTCAGCGCTGGAGCTGGGACCCAGCACGTGTCAATCACCTGCCTCTAAAGCCTCTAAATCCTGGGGGCACAGCTCGCCGGGGCACAGCTTGGGAGCTACACTGGGAATAGATCCTGTAGGAAACCCCTTCCCCAACAGCAGAGTGGTGCAGGGGGAGCGTGCTGGGTCCATAACCCAGAGATCGATGAATCGAAACTGTCCTTTGCTAGCTTGGGCTTTATTTACAGCCCTGGCAATAATCCAGTTGCCTGCAGTCTGCTCTGCAGAGAAAACAAATTATCTCCATATTCACCCTTCCACAGTGATTAAAGGAAGGAATAAAGCCCCTGCCACACAGAGTCCCCTCCTGGAAGGCGAGAGATGTGCAGTGACTGGGGCACCAGCTCAGAGTTGCTAGGTTTATGTAACGTTTGGTGATGCCCAGAATGGGTCCAAGTCCTGCCCCACCCCCTGCCCCTCCCCCAACCTCTGCCTAAGGTGCTGGGAGGGAGTTTAGGTACATGAGGTGCAGGTTCTGGGAGGGAGTTTGGGTGCAGGATCTGGGCTGGGGCAGAGTGTTGGGGTGTGGCACCTACCTTGGGCAGCTCCTGAAAGTGACCTACATCCACATCTGGCAGCAGCTTCTACGTGGAGGAGGCCGGGGGGGATCTCCTGGGACCACTACCCACAGGCACCACCCCTGCAGCTCCCATTGCCGCAGTTCCAATGGCAGAGTTGGCGCTTGGGACAGGGGCAGCGTGTGAGAGACACACCCCGCAGGGACGTGCCAGATGCTTCTGGGAGGGGTGCACCGTGCAGAGCGAGGGTGGGCAGGAATCCGTTTTAGCCCCACTGTGCTGATGGTAGTAGTGGCAGGAGCCCCCAGGGCCAGCTGATCTGACTTTCTGATAGGGAAGCCACAGGAGTGGTCATGCACCCCTCATGAGCAGCTTTGGGGAGTCTTTCTGGGGCTCCTGGAGTAGGCGGCAGAGAGGTGCAGCCTCACCACTAAGTCTGTTTCCCTGGAAGAGAGAGGGGACTGTAGAGTGATCTGTCACCTCTATGCAACCAGGAGCCTCTGCACCCCTCTACCATGCTGGAGCCTCCACATTTATTTATTGGCAAATAAAATTTGCAGAATTTTAAAATATTGTGCACAGAATTTTTATTTTTTTGGTGCAGAACCTCCTCAGGAGTGAAACTGATTCAGGGAACCTCCACTGCTATGTGGGGGTGGGGGCTGGGGTTGGGTCATACACTTTCAGACTGTATGCTCTCCCTGCTGCTGATTTCCCATTTAGGACATTAGCCGTTACTGACAAGGTTTGTCCGCGTTCTTTTCTTTAGCTCATGCTGCTAGTTAGAAGGATCAGTATTGATTTTTTTTTCAAAAATACACAACCCCCTAAACCTGCTTTTAGCAATCAGAATAATTTAGTGTCACCTTATTTTTGTCTGCCCCAGTACAAAAGAAGAGGCTTTTGTGGGTTTCCTGACACAGAGAATGAAAATGAATGTGTGTCGGGCCACACTGCTGTGGATTGTTGTCGAGCGGAACCCATTGTTGGCACTGGTAGTGTAGACACAGCCTCAGACTCGGTGCTGGGGAGGGGAAGTATTGCCTCTAGAGTCACCCAGGGGTGGTGTGGGCTCGAGCGGGTTCTGTGTTGTGTTGTTAAAAAGGATCCCCAAGATATTGAACCCTGGGCCATGTTGCTGCTGACTCCAATTGGCAGAAGGGTCACAGAAAGAAGCAGGAGGAGGGGAGGAGCACCCATTAATTTATGCAATTATTCAGTGAGGCAGAGGCCTGGCAGGAAGGAACTAACTGTGCAAGCACCCTTGGCAGAGAGGGGGATCTGTGATGTCCTCGGCACTGGCGATACAGCCCAGGGATGGGTCAATAAATGGAGTGGGGAATGTGAGCTGGGAACTCCTCTCCCCGGATAGTTCCCCTGCAGGCCTGTTTCAGTGTCTCTCTTTGCTCTTTCCCTGTATAATCCAGTGGTTCTCAAACTTTTTGAACTGGTGACCCCTTGCACAAAGCAAGGTGCTGAGCGCGACCCCCCCATCAATTCAAAACACATTCTTTCATATTTAACATTATTTTAAATGCTTAATTTATAACCCAATTCTTTAAAATGAGTTTAACTTTTCTCACCACTTTTAAATTAAGCCTAGAACACACTTTGATTGAATTATTGTTATAAGCAGATAAGGGTTTTTAAAATAGTTACTGTTCAGTACTGGGGGTGTGAAGACATTTGTCAATATCACTTTTCACAGCAGACTTTGCTCCATTGCCACCCTTTCTGCTGCCTGCAGAGCTGGGCGGTTTGTGACCCCCCACATAATAACCTCACACCCCCCTCCCACGAGGGGCTGTAATCCCCAGTCTGAGAACTCCTGGGCTGCCCGCTTCCCTCTCTGGCTGGGACACTTGACCCGTGTCCCATTCCCAGGGGGCTCGTGCTCTCCTGGAGCTGGATCGGCAGCTCCTGAGTGGAGCCAGAGCCAAGGGGGATGTCAGTGGGGCCAGCAGCGCTGGGAGCCACAGACACGGTGGGCAGAGATGAGCTGAGGAGGGGCCACTTGTGGAGAGTCACTTTCCTGCCTGCCCCCAGTGCTCGCCCCCTCCCCACTTCCCCAATCCCCTGGGGCCTGCCTTAATTCAGACAGTCCCTTTCCCATCATATCCCCAGCACATCAGTGATTGTGATAGCAGGGGGCAGGTTTTCTCTGAGGCACTGAGCTTTGCCACGGGGTTGGTGGCTCCTTTCTTTCCTCACCCTGGAGTAAACTCAGCTTTTTATTCCATCCTTGATGTTTCATGGAATAACAACAGCAGCATGAAGAAAGAGGTGGGCACCGCGGGTCTCAGGGGAGGGGCAGAGAGGTGCAAGCAGTGGGCTGGGCTGGGCTGGGCTGGGCAGGGGAGGTGCAGAGAGCTGTGGGTGGTGGGCAGTGCAGGTCAAGGGAGGGGAAGAGAGGTGCAAGTAGTAGGCAGAGCAGGTCTCAGATTAGGGGCAGAGAGGTGTGGGTGGCTGGCAGGATGGGTGCTCAGGAGGGGCAGAGAGGTGTGGGTGGTGGACAGGACAGGGGACTGTCATAAACAGATAGCTAAAAAAAGAAATGGAAAAACAGAGAAAACATGAACTGGAGTTGGCAAAAGCTGGGCTGCATGTGCCAGCCAACCCTAACAACCCGGCGCCAATTATTGCTCCACAGCACAGGAAATTTCCCACCTACAAGGCAGGTGATGACACCGAGGCCTTCTTGGAAAATTTTGAAAGAGCCTGTCTTGGGTACAGCATTCCCGAAGACCAGTACATGGTAGAATTGAGGTCACAGCTCAGTGGACCTTTAGCAGAGGTGGCAGCTGAAATGCCTAAGCACCAAGTGAATGACTATAAACTTTTTCTAACCAAGGCCAGATACAGGATGGGGATAACCCCAGATCATGCCCATCGGCGCTTCAGAACCCAAAAGTGGAAACCAGAGGTGTCATTTCCCAAACACGCCTACTACATTGCAAAAAACTATGAGGCCTGGCTAACAGGAAACAACATTCAAACCTTGGAAGAACTGAACCTCCTCATACAAATGGAGCAGTTCTTGGATGGTGTTCCTGAAGACATCACGCGGTACATACAAGATGGAAACCCCAAGAATATCGCTGAGGCGGGGGAGATTGGAGCCAAATGGATGGAACTGGCAGAAAGCAAGAAAGCTACTGTCAAGGGGAACGATTACCCCAGGGGGCACACAGACCATAAACCCTACAACCGAGGACAGCCAAAGACCCCACATACCACCCAAGTAAAGCCACAGATACCCTACCCTTCAACCTCACCAGTCTCCAGTAACTCACCTCGGCCCAGTGACCCATCAGATGGAAGATGCTTTAAGTGTAATGAACTGGGACATATCAAGGCCAAGTGTCCCAAGAACACCATGCGAGTGCAATTCATTACACCACCATCACACCAAAGATCCCCAGGCCCGGATGCCTCTCAAATACCCTTGGAGCGAAGGGAAAATTTGAGAGTGGGCGGAAAGAAGGTTACTGCGTGGAGAGACACGGGGGCACAAGTGTCAGCTATCCACCAATCCTTCGTTGACCCCAAATTCATCAACCCAAAGGCCAAAGTTACAATTTACCCCTTCATGTCACAAGCTGTAGACTTGCCTACAGCTCAACTGCCTGTCCAGTACAAAGGCTGGTCAGGAATGTGGACTTTTGCAGTCTATGACAATTATCCTATCCCCATGCTACTGGGGGAAGACTTGGCCAACCAGGTGAGGCGGGCCAAGAGAGTGGGAATGGTTACACGTAGCCAAACCAGGCAAGCTTCCAGACCCATTCCTGTTCCTGAACCGTCCACAGAGGCCCCGTCTGTGTTACCAGAGACCCAGACAGAGGTAGTGGACCCGGATTCCATGCCTACCACTGAAACAGCCACAGCATCTCCAGTCCCAGGCCCGGAACTGGAACAGCAACCAGCACCAGCAAGTGCAACTACATCTTCAAACTCAACGCCAGAGGGCGCCAGCGAGCCAAAACTGGCAGAAGCAACAGACAGCCATACCCAAAAGGCTCAGCCAGAGCCTGAAATACCCTCAGGTGCACCAGCGGAGAGCGGTTCACCAGCAACGGAAACAACCCCATCACCTACATCGCTTCCAGAGGGACCAAGCCCAAGTCCACAGTCTGAGGAAGAACTGGTGACCCCAGCCTCAAGGCAACAGTTCCAAACTGAGCAGGAAGCAGATGACAGCCTTCAGAAAGCTTGGGCGGCGGCATGGAGCACCCCACCGCCTCTCAGCTCTTCTAATCAATCCCGGTTTGTTATAGACCAAGGACTTTTATACAAGGAAATTCTTTCTGGTGGACACCGGGAAGAATGGCAGCCGCAAAAACAGTTGGTGGTTCCAACTAAGTACCGGGGGAAGCTCTTAAGCTTAGCCCATGATCATCCCAGTGGCCATGCTGGGGTGAACAGAACCAAGGACCGGTTGGGGAAGTCCTTCCACTGGGAGGAGATGGGCAAGGACGTTGCCAAGTATGTCCGGTCTTGTGAGGTATGCCAAAGAGTGGGTAAGCCTCAAGACCAGGTCAAGGCCCCTCTCCAGCCACTCCCCATAATTGAGGTCCCATTTCAGCGAGTAGCTGTGGATATTCTGGGCCCTTTCCCAAAAAAGACGCCCAGAGGAAAGCAGTACGTACTGACTTTAGTGGACTTTGCTACCCGATGGCCAGAAGCAGTAGCTCTAGGCAACACCAGGGCTAACACTGTGTGCCTGGCCCTAACAGACATCTTTGCCAGGGTAGGTTGGCCCTCTGACATCCTTACAGATTCAGGGTCTAATTTCCTGGCAGGGACCATGGAAAAACTGTGGGAAACTCATGGGGTGAATCACTTGGTTGTCACCCCGTACCACCATCAAACCAATGGCCTGGTGGAAAGGTTCAATGGAACTTTGGGGGCCATGATACGAAAATTCATCAACGAATTCTCCAATAATTGGGACCTAGTGTTGCAGCAGTTGCTGTTTGCCTACAGGGCTGTACCACATCCCAGTTTAGGGTTTTCACCATTTGAACTTGTGTATGGTCACGAGGTTAAGGGGCCATTACAGTTGGTGAAGCAGCAATGGGAGGGGTTTACGCCTTCTCCAGGAACTAACATTCTGGACTTTGTAAGCAACCTACAAAGCACCCTCCGACACTCTTTAGCCCTTGCTAGAGAGAACCTAAAGGATGCTCAAGAAGAGCAAAAGGCCTGGTATGACAGACATGCCAGAGATCGGTCCTTCAAGGTAGGAGACCAGGTTATGGTCTTGAAGGCGCAACAGGCCCATAAGATGGAAGCATCATGGGAAGGGCCATTCACGGTCCAAGAGCGCCTGGGAGCTGTAAACTACCTCATAGCATTTCCCAATTCCTCACTAAAGCCTAAAGTGTACCATGTTAATTCTCTCAAGCCTTTCTATTCCAGAGACTTACAGGTTTGTCAGTTTACAGTCCAGGGAGAGGATGCTGAGTGGCCTGACGGTATCTACTACGACGGGAAAAAAGACGGTGGCGTGGAAGAGGTAAACCTCTCAACCACCCTGGAACGTCTGCAGCGGCAACAAATCAAGGAGCTGTGCACTAGCTTCGCCCCATTGTTCTCAGCCACCCCAGGACGGACTGAACGGGCATACCACTCCATTGATACAGGTAATGCTCACCCAATCAGAACCCCACCCTACCGAGTGTCTCCTCATGCCCAAGCTGCTATAGAACGGGAGATCCAGAACATGCTACAGATGGGTATAATCCGCCCATCTACCAGTGCATGGGCATCTCCAGTGGTTCTGGTACCCAAACCAGATGGGGAAATACGCTTTTGCGTGGACTACCGTAAGCTAAATGCTGTAACTCGTCCGGACAACTATCCAATGCCACGTATCGATGAGCTATTGGAAAAGTTGGGACGTGCCCAGTTCATCTCTACAATAGACTTAACCAAGGGGTACTGGCAAGTACCGCTAGATGAACCTGCCAAGGAGAGGTCAGCATTCGTCACCCATGCGGGGGTGTATGAATTCAATGTCCTTCCTTTCGGCCTTCGTAATGCACCCGCCACCTTCCAAAGGCTGGTAGATGGTCTACTAGCTGGACTGGGAGAATTTGCAGTTGCCTACCTCGATGATGTGGCCATTTTTTCAGACTCCTGGCCCGAACACCTACTACACCTGGAAAAGGTCTTTGAGCGCATCAGGCAGGCAGGACTAACTGTTAAGGCCAAAAAGTGTCAAATAGGCCAAAACAGAGTGACTTACCTGGGGCACCAGGTGGGTCGAGGAACCATAAACCCCCTACAGGCCAAGGTGAATGCTATCCAAAAGTGGCCTGTCCCAAGGTCAAAGAAACAGGTCCAATCCTTCTTAGGCTTGGCCAGATACTACAGGCGATTTGTACCACACTACAGCCAAATCGCTGCCCCACTGACCGACCTGACCAAAAAGACCCAGCCAAATGCAGTTAAGTGGACTGATGAGTGTCAAAAGGCCTTTACCCAACTTAAGGCAACGCTCATGTCTGACCCTGTGCTCAGGGCCCCGGATTTTGACAAGCCATTCCTAGTAACCACAGATGCATCTGAGCGTGGTATAGGAGCAGTGCTCATGCAGGAAGCAACAGATCACAACTTCCATCCTGTCGTGTTTCTCAGCAAGAAACTGTCTGAGAGGGAAAGTCACTGGTCAGTCAGTGAAAAGGAATGCTATGCCATTGTGTACGCCCTGGAAAAGCTACGCCCATATGTTTGGGGACGGCGGTTCCAACTACAAACTGACCATGCTGCACTAAAGTGGCTTCATACTGCCAAGGGGAACAACAAGAAACTTCTTCGTTGGAGTTTAGCTCTCCAAGATTTTGATTTTGAAATTCAACACATCACAGGAGCTTCTAATAAAGTTGCTGATGCACTCTCCCGTGAGAGTTTCCCAAAATTCAGTAGTTAAAAAGTGTTCTTAAAATGTAAAAGTCTGTTAGTTATATACTTAGGAGTATATGTAAAGGTGTATGTGTTGTATTAATCTGTTTATTTTCAAGTTCTAGAAGGAAATCGCCGCCAGTGAGCTTCCCCACTGTCTGCAATTTGGGGGGCGTGTCATAAACAGATAGCTAAGGGTTAATGTCTCTTTCACCTGAAGCACCTGACCAGAGGACCAATCAGGAAACCGGATTTTTTCAACTTTGGGTGGAGGGAATTGAGTGTCTTTGTCTTTGTTTTCTGGCTGCCTGCTTTCTCTGAGCTTTGGAGAAGTAGTTCTACTTTCTAGTCTTCTGTTTCTAAGTGTAAGGACAAAGAGATCAGATAGTAAGTTCTATGGTTTCTTTTCTTTGGTATTTGCATGAATATAAGTGCTGGAGTGCTTTGATTTGTATTCTTTTTGAATAAGGCTGTTTATTCAATATTCTTTTAAGCAATTGACCCTGTGTTGTATCATCTTAATACAGAGAGAACATTTGTACTTATTTTTCTTTCTTTTTATATAAAGCTTTCTTTTAAGACCTGTTGGAGTTTTTCTTTACTTCAGGGAAATTGAGTCTGTACTCACCAGGGAATTGGTGGGAGGAAGAAATCAAGGGGAGATTTGTGGGTTGGATCGCTAGCCTGATTTTGCATTCCCTCTGGGGGAATAGGAAAGTACTTTTGTTTCCAGGATTGGGAACAGAGAGGGAGATTCACTCTGTTTGGGTTCACAGAGCTTGTGTCTGTGTATCTCTCCAGGAGCACCTGGAGGGGGGAAGGGAAAAAGGATTATTTCCCTTTGTTGTGAGACTCAAGGGATTTGGGTCTTGGGGTCCCCAGGGAAGGTTTTTCAGGGGGACCAGAGTGCCCCAAAACACTCTAATTTTTTGGGTGGTGGCAGCAGGTACCAGGTCCAGGCTGGTGGCTAAGCTTGGAGGTTTTCATGCTAACCCCCATATTTTGGACGCTAAGGTCCAAAACTGGGACTAAGGTTATTACAGGGACAAAGAGGTGTGGATGGTGGGTGGAGCAGGTCTCAGGGGAGGGGCAGAGAGGTGTGGGTGGTGGGCAGGACAGGGGACAAAGAGGTGCAGGTGGTGGGCAGACTTTGGGGCAGAGGGTGTAGAGGCAAGAGCAGCAGGCAAGGAGGCCTCAGGGGAGGAGAGGAGCAAGCAAGAGGGGGACTAGCTTCTAGGGAGCTTCCAGCCCTCAAGTCCAGCCTCCCCATATGCAAGAGTCATGGGCCACCAGTTCTCTGGGTCTTCACTAACCAAGCCCCTCCCCAAGCTGTGTTGCTGGGAGAAGCCCTCCTGTTCACACAGCGCTATCTGCATCAGGATTAAGTTGATATAACTGCATTGCTCGGGTGGGGGGGTGAATTTTTTACACCCCTGTGTAATGTAGTTACACCCACCAAATTTTGTAGCATAGACCTGTCCAAAGAATCACTCACAGAAACCTTGGGAGTAAAATGTTACCTGCTCCTCTGCTTTACAGAATCCAAACACAAGCAAAGCTTGTCTGGCCCCTGTGGGGGTTGGCAGACAGTCAGGTGTGGGCAGATAGGCTGCTTTAAATAGCAGCAGGCACCATGGCTTAGCTGGTTAAAACACCTGCTCAGTAAACAGGAGATCCTGAGTTCAACTCACAGTGCTGCCTTGTTGACTGGTTGTTGGGGCACCTGGTATTGGCTACTGTCAGAAGACAAGATTCAGAGCTAGATGGGCCTTTGGTCTAGCCCAGTGTGGTTTTTCTTATGGTTTAAATAACACTCACAGGCACTGGTAATGGAGTTACTGAAAGTTTGGGAGTTAGGAGGGGGTAGATCAGTGATCCAGTCGCCACACAGATGACCGCCACCCTCTGGGACAGGGGCAGGTCTGAGCTCTCACCCAAATGCTCATTGTGGCTGCCAGAATCTGTGAGCAGCTTGTTTAGTTTACGCCAAAGATTGAGTCCTGCTTTGCGCACCATATGTAAGAATGAAAATCCTAAACTGCATTTTGAAATAACGAATGCAGTAGGACGTGTTATTGTCCCTGCCCCAAAGCAGACAGACCAATGGAGAAATGCCGTCAAGTCCAAGGTAATACTCCACTGCCATTTTACCTTTTTTGCTCGCTAAACTCCTTCTTATCTGCCCAGCCCAGGCTGTACTCTGCCTCAGCTGCTGCTCCCGGCCTGCTCTAGAGTCAAACATGCAGGGCCCCCAGGGGCAACAGAGGCTGGGACAGGGTAGCAGCCTGGGTTGGGCTGGGAAGATGCTGGGAGTTCTGGTTCCCTGAGAACTGGTCCAGCTCCCTTCTCAACAGCAAACAAATCAGTTCCACGTCCCCTCCCCAGAAAAATCAGCCTAGAGCCAAGGGCAGCAGGGGACGATTCCCTCTAGTTCCCACTGAGGCAGGAGAGAACCCAGGGTGTTTCTAGCAGAGCTTATGGAACTGACGTGAGGAAACCAGCCTTTAATAACAGGCAGTTCCAGTTTAAGCTTAGTGTTTTTAACAATTTCTACAACAATAAAAACCCTTCAATCGTAGTGTCACCATCCATAAAATTGCTTCAGCCTTATAGGTTCCCAAGTGCACAAATAAACATCTCTTCAAATCCAAGGGAGTGAAGATCAGTCAATGTTCAGAGTCATCCCACATAAAAGAACCATGTTGTGGTACATACTGGCCCCATCATGTGGCCATCGCTTTTCCCTCCTCTCTGTTAAAAGTTTTAGTATTTTGCACAGAAACTTTCTTCCCTCAGGAGAGACCTGGCAACCAGGGCTGCCAGCCAGCCAAACACCTTTAAGAGGAGGCGTAATCTGTCAAAAAGTGATCTCCCTCCTTCAGTTCAGTGACACCCTGAAATGTTACTTATCAGGGCAGAGCCGGAGGATTGAAAGCAGCTACAACAAATGCCTGTGTAGCTAACAAGAATGAACACAAACACTCCCTTGTATCTGACGAGATGTTTAGTTTTACCCTTGGTAAACTACAAGGCTAAAGGGAAAGTGATGGTGGTGCCAGATATAAAGAGTGAAACACGAGACAATCATCATAGTTATGCCCATAGTGACTGCAAATTATTCCTAAATTCTTATTATCATCGGTGTATTATTTTCTCTGGAGTCTAGATATTGACTATATCTTGAACAAGAAATTTGGATCTTGATAAAATAATCGACTACCCCTTGTTAAGGCAATGGACTTGATAACCACTCAGTTCAAGTACTAACAACAGTGGCTGCCTTTTAGCCATAGCTTTTAATCAGGGCAATAAATTGATACGAACTCCTGTAAAATCATTTCCCAGCCGAGTCCTTCACCCACATTCCTTAGGGCATTGGGCCACCATGTGAACATTTCATTTCCCTCCTCGGTTTCACACAGAGACACAATTTCCTTTGTACAGGTCCATGAACAGCAAAACCTCCCTGTGTCTCTGGTCTGAGCCAGGGCATTCAATTCCAGTGAACCCTTCTCTCCTGCAATGGCAATGGTCAGACAGAGGGGACTTGGCCACCTTCACCTCTGACAGTGAGATATTGGCTCGGCTCTTTCTTTATGCTGCTGTTGTCAGTCCATGAAACATCAGGGATGGGATGCAAAGCTTAATTCATGCATCAACCCCCTGAAACATTTCTGTGCCCTAGAGAAATCCTGCCTCCAGCTATTGGAATGATATGGTGAAGATTCGAATAGGAAAGGGACTGTCTGAATTGTCAGTGTGGGGAATGAACAACTGTCATGGTAGAAACCCCCCACTCTGAACCTTAACGTCCAAAAGATGGGGTACCAGCATGAATTCCTCTAAGCTTAATTACCATCTTAGATCTTGTAGTGCTGCCACCAACCAGGAATTCCAGTGCCTGGTACACTCTGGTCCCCCCAAAACCTTGCCTGGGGACCCCCAAGACCCAGACCCTCTGGATCTTAACACAAGGAAAGTAAACCCTTTCCCCCCATTGCGTCTCCCAGGCTTCCCCTCCCTGGGTTACCCTGGAAGATCACTGTGATTCAAACTCCTTGAATCTTAAAACAGAGAGGAAAATTCACCTCCCTCCCTCCTTCTCTCTCCCTCTCCCAGACTCTCCCTGAGAGAGAAGGTAATCCTAACACAGAGAGAAAGTTAACCTCTCTCTCCCCCTTCCCTCCTTTCTCCCCACCAATTCCCTGGTGGATCCAGACCCCGTCCCCTGGGGTCTCACACCAGAATAAAAAAAAAAATCAGGTTCTTAAACAAGAAAAGCTTTTAATTAAAGAAAGAAAAATTCTTTGTAAATCTCAGTAAAAATTATCTTTGCAAATTTAGATGGAATATGTTACAGGGTCTCTCAGCTATAGACACTGGGAATACCCTCCCAGCCTAAGTATACAAGTACAAATTAAAATCCTTTCAGCAAAATACAAATTTGAACTTCTTCCAGCCAAATACACATTTGCAAATAAAGAAAACAAACATAAGCCTAACTCGCCTTATCTACCTAGTACTCACTATTCTGGACATATAAGAGACTGTATCAGAGAGATTGGAGAGAAACCTGGTTGCACGTCTGGTCACTTTCAGAACCCAGAGAGAACAAGAATCAAACACTAACAGCACACACAAAACTTCCCTCCCTCAAGATTTGAAAGTATCCTGTCCCCTGATTGGTCCTCTGGTCAGGTGACAGCCAGGCTCACTGAACTTGTTAACCCTTTACAGGCAAAAGAGATATGAAGTACTTCTGTTCTATTAACCCTTAACTATCTGTTTATGACAACAAGAATCTATAGCTATGTCGTTAGCCACAAACACACTCTCATCGTGCTCCAGCTGGAAAGGAAATGGGTAGGAACTCTTGCTTTTCCCCATGGACACACTTACACTAATGCACAGCCGTGAGTGCACTGGGGGAGTTGGTCTGAGCCATTTCAAGTGACAGGTCTGTGAGAACAGAATCATTGTGTAGTGAAGCAGCTGTACATTGAGTAGTTATGGCTGAGTGCTTAAGGTGATGGGCTAAAAAGCCCTTGGGGTCTCCCCATGCCAGTTCAAATCCTGCTGACTATGGGATGCATTAGTGTGTTCTTAGTGCTGTTGTCTTAGTGCCTGAGCAGGATCTGGCTTCACTCTGAGGCTGTTTACACTTAAAATACTGCTATAGCACTGTGGCAAAGACAGCTGCTACAGTGAGAAGAGGGGTTTTCCATCCCTCTAATAGCTATGTTGACAAAACAATCTTTACTTTCACTTAGCTCTATCTAACCATGGCTTAGATCATCTTAATTATACTGGTTCTGGGGTTTTTCACACCCTGAAAGACGTACTTGTTAGAGGGTTTATCCCATCACCCTCCCATTCCCTGGTCCTTCTCACGTGACCAGAGAGCAGCAATGCATGAAGTTCAAAGGTGCAAACAATTCAATGTTTATTGGCGTAAACTTCCAGCAAGCAATGATTCCAGTTTCTTTCCTCAGTGTCCCCCTTCCCAGCTCTGACACCACAAAGCCTTGCCTGTGTCCCTGTTCCCATTCCCTGTTCCTATTCCCCCCCCAAATAAAACATAATTCCAATTCCCCTACTCCTACCGCTACCCCCATTCCCATTCCCATTCCCCCATTACTTCCTGATTGACTGCAGACTATATAGCAAAACTGGAGTTCTGCTTAGCTCTATCTTAAGCAATCATTTTATTGAAATGTAACTAACCCATCCTAACATACTCTAACATGATTATCTAACCAATTATACCCCACCACCTTAATTGGTTTACATCCAACAATTTAATTATACAGCAGACAGAAATGGTTACAGAATCAGACAGAGATTATACAGACAAGCAATAGGAAAGTGGGGACTACAGTGACAGAACAACAAAGAAGTGAGGATTTCACACCCCAACTGTTGGTAAGTGAGTTGTCCCCAGACAGGATGCTATCATGGTAGAGGTTGTGGGTGCTGGTTGCTTAACTCTCTGGCCCCCAAGGCAGGATTTTGAGGTTCACCATTACTCTCTCAGAATGCCAGCACCCATCTTTTGTTCATTTAAAACGTGAGCAGGGAGATTACAACACCATAGAACTCATGAAGCTCCAGGAAATGTGTAACTTTAGATCTGGGTGAGTGTGTCTAAAAAGCTGTGTTCTAGAAGGTCTCTAGGAGTGGAAAGAGATGTGCCATCTCAATCTCCCTAAAGAGTTCATCAACTATTAATGAAAACTAGGGTTGATAAGTTATATTCTTTGTAGTATCAGGATAGTGGACTGGTCTAAAGTGCTAGTTATGAGACTCTTTTTTTCTAATCCCTTGGGTGTTCTGGTCTCTGCATGGAGACGTGGTTTCACATCCCACTCCTGATATTACCATTAATTCTATCCAGAGAAAATGGCCTCACTTCAATCTCCTTTGGAACAATAGAACACCATTTGCTTAGCTTTTCTAGTCCAGTAGTTGTGAGAGAAGTTCCAAACCAGGGGGAAACAGGGCCTGTTCTCTCGACCCATCAATTTTTTGTCTTCCTTCATTCCAAGCCATTTCCTCAGATACATCCATATTTCCCACACTTTTATGAAACTTTAGAGTCATCATTTAATTGCCACACAACTGTACTTATGAAGTAAAGTGAAACACAATATTTTTTGGATATTCCTGCAGAAGAGTTTTGTTTTCTGACCTGGAATTGAACAGGGGCTACCCGAGGGGGACAATGCTGCTCCCTTTTCTTGACTCATCCGAAAAACAGAAGTTCGTGGTGCCCTTTGTTTCCTTGTTCTTCAAACACCTGTCGGGGACGGGCTAGGGAGACTTGGTCCTGACTCTCAGGGTCCCTCCCTGCCCTACCTTTCTATATGATTCTGTTGTGTGGGTTTGCGCTGTGTCGTTGTTCCACACTGAGCTGTTTTGCACAGTGTCACTTTGCACTCTGATGCATTGTTTCGTGTTGTATGGTTTTTGCACTGGCTTGTGTTGCGTTGGTTTGAGCTGAGCTCTTTTGCAGTGCGTCATTTTGCCCCGTGGGGCGTTCATTTTCATGGTGATGAATTGTCGGGCTTTGCACTCCTACGTGTTGTCACTTTGTGCTGTGGAATGTCATTTCACGCTGTATGTTAGATGTTAGATTGGGGTGTTTCCACTTTTGTTGTTGTTTATATTGTATTGCGATGGCATCGAATTATAGAGCTGTACGGCTGCAAGGGCCCTGGAGAGGTCATGAAATCCAACCCTCTCTGCTGAGACAGGGCCAAGCAGAGACGATGCATTGGGGACATGTGGGATCAAGTGCCCACAGCAGCCGGCCCAGGCAGGGAGCAGAAGGAGGGAACCAGAGCCAGAGCAGGTTGTCTATGGGACCAAGTATATGCAGAGTATCCTTGACAGAGGTTTGTTCAACCTGTTCTTAAAAACCTCCGAGGACAGAGACTCCACAGACACCCTTGTGAGCCTATTCCAGAGCTTAACTACCCTCAGAGTTAGAAAGCTGTTCCTAACATCTAACGTGAATCTCGCTGGCTGCAGATTAAGCCCATTACTTCTTGTCCTACCATCAGTGGACATAGAGACCAATTGATCATTGTCCTATTTATAAAGACCAAACTTTTCCCTCTGCAATCATCCGTTAAATGGTTACTATCCTCTCTTCTTGCCTAGGGTACAATGGAAGAGGAGAAAATACCCTCTTAACATAGGATGCAAATGTCAGTTTGGTCTCTCTTCATGTTTTACTGAAGCTAAGAGAGAGGAAGAAACATGACCTGCCAAAGAGAACAGAGAGTTTGTTTCATTTTGATCTGTGAGTATTAGCAGAAGAGTGACACCTAAGGTTTGTTGCGACCACCCACCATGGGGCTTGAATTTATGACGGTGGGATTAAGAGTATCATGCTCTACCAACAGAGCTAACTAGATTTAAAGTCAGTCAACTGCCCAGTCGCAGTGTAGAAGGTGCCCTGAAGGTGTTTATTTGTGAACTGAGGTTCCCTGTCTGAGGCCTGGTCTACAATACGCTGTTAAACCGATTTTAACAGCGTTAAATCGATTTAACGCTGCACCCATCCACACTACACTGCTCTTTATATCAATTTAAAGGGCTCTTTAAATTGATTTAAAGGGCTCTTTAAATCAATTTCTGTACTCCTACAAAACGAGAGGAGTAACGCTAAAATCGATATTACTATATCGGATTAGGGTTAGTGTGGACGCAAATCGACGTTATTGGCGTCATTATTGTTCAGTAACTACCCACAGTGCACTGCTCCAGAAATCGACGCTAGCCTCGGACCATGGACGCACACCACTGAATTAATGTTCCTAGTGTGGACGCGCACAATCCACTTTATAATATCTGTTTTATAAAATCAGTTTAAGCTAATTCGAATTTATCCTGTAGTGTAGACGTAGCCTGACATTTGCCTTCTTTCCTGGTTTGTTATGTCTCCAGCGAGCAAACCAAAGCTGTCACTAGGCTGGTTAGATGCTGCTTTCTAGCCCAGTGAGCTGGGGTTGATTTAACATGCTGCCGCCATCAGCTGGTCAGAGCAACCAGGGCTGGAGGTCAGAATTTAGGATTCTCCCACCAAGGGGAGGTGCTGTTGGACTCATCTAGTGGGGGAGAGTCTGAAAAAGTTTCTTGGTTCCCAGAGAGGGGGCAGACAAGCTGGTGCCACACACACATTTTCACAGGGAATCAGGCCCCCCCTTGGGAAAAACTCAAAAGAAGCCCAGACCCAGGAGTGTCAGAGAAGGGAATCACTGTTTGCTTTAAGAGATGGGTGAGGGAAACCTGCAGGTCCTTAGATCCCTTCAGCACCTTATAGAACCATTTGTGAGGAAAGTCTGGGGAAGCCAAGGAGGACAAGGAGAGGGAAAAAGGCCTTGCAGCTGTTGTGCAATCACCATGCTCTCAGCAGAAGGGTCCAGGGAGCTCTGCTCTCAGAACACACAAGATGGCAAAGTTCAGAGCCCTGTTGCACGGAGTCAGACTGCGATCAGCTCACAGTGAGAGGAAGCAACACCCCTCCCTTGGTCTCTATGCCAGAGCTCCTGTCATCTGAGTGTCCTTCCTGCAAGAGTCGGCTGCTGAGAGGGTTGCGATGGGGTAAATGAAGACAGAGGAGGATTGTTCCTCCTGGGTTTTTTTTGTGTGGCTCTGTGATCCTGCTGGAGGAAGCATCCTTAGAGTTTATTTCAGTGGCTTGTGTTGGGCTGAGGTTGTGACCCTGAGTACAGGGGTTCCTGTACTCTCTGTTCTTAACCCCTCAGGGAGTGGACAATGGAGTACTGTCAGAAAGTGGATAGAAAGTAGCCTAAGAAAGTGTAGCATAAGTGAGAAAAAAAGCAACATTATCAGCTCCCTGGTGGTCTAGTGGTTAGGATTTGGCCCTTTCACTGCCAAGGCCTGGGTTCAATTCCCAGTCAGGGAAAAGTGACTTCAATTAAAAAAATGCTTCAGTTATTTTTCACTTGCAATGTAAATAAATCTGTGGCTGTTTCCTGATTTCTCCATTTTCCCAGTGTCTCTATGGCAGTGCTGGCTCCAGGCACTAGGGGCAGCCAATGGAATGGGGAGGCTTCTGTGGCTATTGGTTCCTCTCAGTCCCCCTTGGAGGGAAAGACTCACTGCCAAAAGTGGCAGAGATAGAGCTGCTGCTGATTGCAGCTTTTTTATTTTTTTTTTCTCCTGGGGTTTCAAAAATGCTGGATCTGGCCCTGCTCCATGGAAGACAATTTGTTAAATCCCAGATGAGTGGAGTTCTATCAGTTCTCAGCCTGAGTCCTTAGGTCTTAATCCTGAGGATATTATCCCATCATGGGGCCATTTCCCTCCTCTCTTTCATACAGAAGCACAATTTTCCTTGCACAGCCACAGGAACAGCAAGATCTTTCTCTGTCCCTTGTGCAAAGCAGGGGGCCAAATTCCATGGAGACAATGGATGAGTTGGGGCCCTGGGCACATCCAGCCCTGGCAGTGAGATGTTCCCTCCCCTCTTTCTTTATGCCCCTGTTGTTATTTAATGGATTGTCTGGGATGGGGGAAAAGCTGAGTTCACTCCAGGTGAAGGGAAAAAAGGACCCTCAAAGTCTCAGGACCCAACCCCTGCTACCAGGATCACTGAGGTGTTGGGGATTTGATTAGGAAAGGGACTGTGTGAATTGTCAAGGTGGGGAATGAATAACAATCTACAACCAGATCCACCTCATTAACCACTGACACAGGCTAATCCTGCTGCGGCTAGAAGGGAAACTGGGAGTGATTCTTTGCTGTTCAGCCATGGAAACAGTGACCCAATTGCACCGCAATGAATGTGCTGGGGAAAGCTGGACTTCACAGGCAGGTGGAAACACCTAGAACTCCCCACCCCACTTCTGCCACCAGGGTGAGGTGTTGAGCTGCTCACAGCATACCCCACAATGACCTTACAGCAGGGGATTGCAGCACCCCCACCACCCAATGCAGGGGAGAGGGCTGACTGTATCTCTGCCCACTGAGTCCAGGGCACAAACTCTCTCTGCCCTACACATAGAATCTTGCCCTGCTGCAAAGTAACTCCTATGAACAAGTAAGCTCCAGGAGAGCAGGCCTGTTCCTCAGAGAGGGGAATGGGCTTCTTGTGAAGCTGATAGGTCACTGGATGCAGTGAGGACAGGAAGGCTATGAGTATAACCCACAGCAAACACAGCCCACCTGGGGATGTAGCTTAGTGGTAGAGCACATGCTTTGCATGTATGAGACCCTGGGTTCACTCCCCAGCATATCCAGGTTCATTTTTTCACCTTGATGCTTTGCTCATGCCCAGAGGGGATGTGGCCCACCAGTTTCAGTCCTGCTCAGTGAGGGTCAAGTGCCAATTGCATGGAAGGTCTGGGGGGTTTCTGCTCCAAAGTCACCTTGGTACATTTAAGATTCCCTCTCACTGTGCTGCTTGGGACAAGGGTAGATGAGAAGGGCGAATCCTCCAGCACTGGAGGGAAAGGTCCCATCTGCTCTGACTGAGAGGCAAGGAAACAGAGGGGCAGTCAGTGCTTTGAAAGGAGAGAGGTCAGTGATGTACACCCAACAGGGGACACTGTCTTTTTGAGTATCACAGGGGTAGCTGCGTTAACCAGGATTTTTAAAAAGCGAGAGTCCTATGGCACCTTATAGACTAACAGATGTACAGGAGCATAAGCTTTGAGGGGTGAATCCCCACATCATCGGATGAATGCAGTGGGAATTCTGTGCCTGGCGAGCCAACTACAAAAGCAATTTCTCCTCCCTTGGCGTTCACACCTCAGCTGCTAGAAGAGGGCCTCATCCTCCCTGATTGAACTAACCTCCTTATCTCTAGACTGATTCTTACCTGCATATTTATAGCTGCTCCTGCAAATTTCCGCCACGTTCATCTGACGAAGCAGGTATTCACCTGCGAAAGCTTATGCTCCAATACGTCTGTTAGTCTATAAGGTGCCACAGGACTTTATGTCTTTTTGAGGTGAGTGCAGCTTGCTTGGGAGGTGCTGACGATGGATATAGAGAAAAGGCTGGAGTCAATGACAGATGAGACTAGAGAAGGGGAAGGGGAATGGCAGCCCCACAGAAGGTCCTGGGTGCTCTGATGCCCCAGTTATTGCACCCTGGCCTGTCATAGAGAGAGAAAAGACACCGAGGGACCCAGTCCCCCTAACAGTGATCCCATGGACAAGAACCTGGTTGTTAGTGGGGTGAAGATTCCTTCTGGGCAAAGTGGAGCTGAAATCCCTCAGTGTCCTGGAATTTAAGCAATGGAAGCTTCAAACCCTGCACGGGTGTGGGCTGAGGTGTATCAGCAGAAGGTTGGGCTGGACAGAGGCGGCAGGTTTGTATAATTTTTGGTGGTGCCCAGAATGGGACCAAGTCCTGCCCCCCCTCTCCACACTTGCCTAAGGCTCTGGGAGGGATTTTGGGTGTGGGAGGGAGAGGGGCTGGGATCTGGAAAAGAGTTTGGATTCAGGGTCTGGGCTCAGTCAGGGGGTTGAGGTGCAGGAGAGTGTGCAAGGAGCAGGGTCCTGGAAGGAGTTTGGGTGCAGGTGTGGGGTCTGGGTTGGGGCAGGGGGTTGAGAGTACAGAAGAGGATGAAGGGTGCAGCATTTACCTCGGGCAGATCTCGAAAGAAACCTGCACCCCCCTCTGGCAGCAGCCCCTAAGTGGGAGGGCTGGGGGCATCTCTGAGCACTGCTGCCCACAGACTCCAGCCCTGCAGCTCCCATTGCCACAGTTGGCTCTTGGGGTGGGAACAGAATGTGGAGACCCCCCACACACAGTTGTTCTTCCCGCAGATGGGGGGCAGCAGGGGATCTCCCCTGTTTGGAGGAATCTTTCTGGGCCCTACTGTTAGGTCTCCATCCTTTCTCCTCCTAACCACGCACACCCCTCCCCTCCCCGTTATCAATGTTTTAGAGTGACCCCTCCCTCCGTTTGTAGGATACAGACTCTGTGACAGAGACTGACTGCGGCTCCTCTCTGCATGGCCCCAGTGGGGAAGGAAAGAGACTGGGGGGCGCGGAGAAGATGGGCAGAAGGAGTCAAATGGGGCTAAACCAGAATAGAGGAGATTTTCTTCCTGTTAAAACGTACTGGAGTCTCATCACTGAAAAGCCGCATCTTGAATTAGGTTTGAACCAGCTGCTTTTCAATTACCAGGCAAAGGTATGAACCACAGAGACTGGGAACTGCCTGCTTCCCAAATCGATCTAAACAGCATCTGCAATGGTGCAATTGGTTAGTGCAGAAGGGCAAGCTGCTGGGATTATAAATTCAGGCCTTATCTGGAGCCCTGGATTCTGTTCCCCATGTACCTTCCCCAGCTTCTTCCTCTTACCTGTGTAGTTTGCTTTGCCTAATTCCCGTGGAAAGTGCCCTGCTAGGAAAAGGAGAGTAAGTTCCAAAATGTGGCAGTAGGTGCACAGCTTGGAAACATCCCCCCTGTGCTGCCATTAGTTCCAGGAGATTGTTCACTGGCAGGGCAAATTGATTTCTCTGCTGCTGAGAAAGCTGCCAGGACAGGTCTGTGGGCACCAGAGCTCCCTGCTTCTTCCAGGAGACCCCTGGCTCCTTCCCTGCCAAAGTCACCGATGTAGGAGGGTCCTATATGCACGGAGCCTAAAGCTTTACCAAGTCTTCTTAGTGCAGTTGACAGTGTGTCAGTCTCATAATCTGAAGGTCATAAGTTTAAGCCTCAGAGATAGCAATGGTGTTTGCTCCCCGCTTCAGATTCTCCAAAGGAAATCAGAAAAAAGAAACTAGAGGAGAGTGGTTTCTAGACACCCTCCAGCCATCTAACACACACACAGAGACTTTTCTATGGCATTATCTTTTCCTTCTCTGTGCTATTTGTATTCTCCATAGAGCAAAATAAAACAAAAACATGTAAGTCCAAGCCTAATACAGTATGAAACTCAATACAGATCAAGTCTCACCCTCAGAGATCTTCCAATACTTTTCTTTCGCAGACTAGACTTATTTCTTGTCTGGGCCCAATCTTTTCACCTTGTATAGTCTTTGTTCCAGCTCAAGGTAGCTAGGGGACGTCTCATGACTGCACCCACCTTTCTCCTGTTCCATCCCCTTATACAGCTTTGCTACGAGGCAGGAAACTTTTGTCTCTCTCCTGGGGAAAAGGCCCAGGTTTAAGATGGATTCCTGTACCAGGTGACATGGTCACATGTCCTGGGAGACCCCAAGCCTTCATTCTTCCTGGCCTGACTCACAGATGGTGCAGGACACAGCCATCTCCAGTCAATTGTTCTGGTTAATGGGAGCCATCAAGAGTCCAAACCACTATTAATGGCCCACACTTTGCCTCATTACAATAGGACCTCAGAGTTATATTTCATATTTCTAGTTTCAGATACAGGAATGATCGGTTCATACAAATAGGATGAACACACACAGTAGATTATAAGCTTTGTAATGATACCTTACAAGAGACCTTTTGCATGAAGCATATTTCAGTTACTTTATATTCACACTCATTATCATATTTTCATAAAATCCTATGGAGTTCAAAGTCACAGCAGGGAAAGGGTTTTACTGCGGCACCTGGAAGCAGTTGAGTTTCATGTTCAGGCTGTGGTATGAGTTCCTCCAGGTTTCTCATAAGCACACAGGGACCTTAGCAGGTCCTCTCGATACAGGAATGGCCTAGATACGCTAAAGTGATGGGAATTGCATTTTCCTTTTTAATTTTTGTATTTCCAATGACATTTCTGTATAACTGTGTTTTCTCCTGGATTTGATATTTAACTAAAGAAAGAATAAGGCCTCAGGGCGCCAGATGGAGGAGCAGGCTGGGGCTAGGACTGCTAAGAAAGCAAGAGTAGCAAGTTTTCTGTATTGTTTCCTGCCCTCATTTTCATGACTAATTTCTCTTCTGCATGAAATTTGCCATTTGTCCATGTGAGCCTGGCTAGTTCAGTTGGTAGAGCATCAGGCTTTTAATCTAGGGTCTAGGCTTCAAGTCACTGGTAAATGAAAAAGACAGTTTTCCCTGTAATATCCTCCAAGATCTTCAGAAGGTATCTCTTGAGGACTCTCCTTGACTTCAGCTTCTCCTTTCCTAGTAAAGGCCATGTATTGCCTAGGACTGAAGGGGCAACTTCCTCACATGCCTACTGGTCTCTCAGTCTGGTTTAAGAAAGGCCTCTGGGAGCTGCAGCAAACTGCTGCAGAACAACTTGGTGAGCAAATGCAGGGTTGCCTACACAGGGTCATCCTTACCAGAACTCAGCAGAGGTCTGAGTGTTCCTTATTGGTCCCATGGTGTAAGGGCCAGCAGTCAGGACTTTGAATCCTGCACATATGAGTTGAAGTCTCAGTGGGATCTGAGAGCAATTCCTGTGGCACTTAACCCTACTGGATCTTCCAAGGCTCTGTCTTGCTTTCTCAAAGGCCATGAAAGTCTGTCTTTTGCCCGCCAGCTGTTGTGACTTGAGCACAAGAGGAGATGTTTGATCCAGAAGTCTGGCTGTGCCTGGAGTCCTGTAGGTAGGGATGCGAGCTGCATTTCCTCTGAGTCCTGAAGCTGGGCTGCAGCCTGGCCTAGGAGGCAGCCCTATTGGCTGACCTAATGGCCCAAAGTCACTTGTGCGGTGTTGGTGTCCACAGGAATGCTGAAGGGCCTAAGGGAGGGAGGCTCAATACTCCTCCCTATCAGTCAGGGCGGAAGAGGAGGGCTGCAAGAGTGGGCAGGCTGATGAGCTGGGCCTTCTAGCGTTTGGCTGGGGACGAGGTGGGGTACGCGAACTGGGAGAAGCGGTTGCTGGCCTGTGAGGAAAGGCTCAGCCAATGGCATAAGTGGACCTTGTCATTAGCCTACAAAGTTGTGATGCTCAAGACCTATCTTTTGGCTGTGGGGAATTTCCTCAGCCATGTGTTTCCCCCTGCCCCATGTGTGCTGCTGAGACCGAACACGAGGGCCTTCCACTTCCTGTGGGGTAATAGGACATCCCTGCCTAGTTAGGAGACATGTGGCTTTTCTGCCGTATTAGAAGGGGGCTTGGGTTTGGTGGGCTTTGAAGCCTTGTACGGCTCTCTCAGTGGTGGCTGAGCTGGAAGGCAGGTCAGGCCCAAGGGAAATGGTGGGGCAACCAAAAAGAATGCAACTGACTCTTCCGATATGGTTGTATTATTTTTACCCCACTGGGTGCAGCACCGGGTCTTTGATGGCCAATGATGAGGGAAGGGGGAGGCCCCCTCTTCTAGTGTTCTACTCTCACCTTACACCCTACACGATTTTCAGTGAGTGGCTTGGTGGAAGGTTCTTGCAGGATGGCTTCATCCGCAACAGTGGCTGCCCTCTCAGCAGCTGCGGCCACAGCAGCTAGCCCCCCCGCCCTCTTTGGCTCAATCTGAACAGAGGTCAATGTACTACTGGGTGAGACAGGCCAATTTTAGGGAGCTTCCTCTGAAGGTGAGCAACTGTCCCCAGAACTTACTGACAGGCACTTTAAAGTATTTGCAAATGTGCATGGTCGGCATGTGCAGAGCAAAGGCTGCCCAGGGGCACTGTGTCAGGCTCAGGCACCGCTTGAGACAATGGACCATCTTCAGCCACAAGGTGAGCCAGGATCTAAGGCAGGAATGGGGTGAGGATGCAAGTCAAGCTGAGCAAGGCAGCCAAAATTCATCCTGCCTTTGTGGGCGCTCACAGTGATGCCATTTTTGTGTGCCAGGTCTGACAAAAACAACCCAGACAGAGAAGCAGCAGGCTAAAAAAGCAGCAGGGTTATTCTGTCTGCTATCCAAGATCCATAAACCTGGAAATCCTGGATGCCCCATCATTTCAGGCAACGGCACCCTGACAGCAGGATAGTCTGGCTGTGTAGACTCCCTCCTCAGGCCCTATGCTACCAGCACTCCCAGCTATCTTCGAGATGCCACTGACTTCCTGAGGAAACTACAATCCATTGGTGATCTTCCAGAAAACACCATCCTGGCCAGTATGGAGGTAGAAGCCCTCTACACCAACATTCCACATAAAGATGGACTACAAGCTGTCAGGAACAGTATCCTCGATAATATCACGGCTATCCTGGTGGCTGAACTTTGTGACTTTGTCCTCACCCACAACTATTTCACATTTGGGGACAATGTATACCTTCAAGTCAGCAGCACTGCTATGGGTACTCGCATTGCCACATAGCATGCCAACATTTTTATGGCTGACTTAGAACAACGCTTCCTCAGCTCTCATCCCCTTATGCCCCCACTCTACTTGCCCTACACTGATGACATCTTCATCTTCTGGACTCATGGAAAAGAAAACCCTTGAGGAATTCTACCATGATTTCAACAATTTCCATCCCACCTACAATGTCAGCCTGGACCAGTCCACACAAGAGATCCACTTCCTGGACACAACTGTGCTAATAAGCAATGGTCACATAAACACCATCCTATACTGGAAACATACTGACCGCTATACTTACCTACGTGCCTCCAGCTTTCACCCAGACCACATCACACAATCCATTGTCTACAGCCAAGCTCTAAGATACAACCACATTTGCTCCAACTCCTCAGACAGAGACAAACACCTACAAGATCTCTATCAAGCATTCTTACAAGTACACTACCCACCTGCTGAAGTGAAGAAACAGATAGACAGACCCAGAAGAGTACCCAGAAGTCACCTACTACAGGACAAGTCCAATGAAGAAAGTAATACAACCTCACTAGCTGTGACCTTCAGCCCCCCAACTAAAACCTCTCCAGTGCATCATCAAGGATCAACAATCTATCGTGAAGGATGATCCCTCACTGTCACAGATCTTGGGAGAAAGGACAGTCCTTGCTTACAGACAGCCCCCTAACCTCAAGCAAATACTTACCAGCAACCAAACAACATAAACACTAACCCAGGAACCTAACCTTGCAACAAAGCCCATTGCCAACTCTGTCCACATATCTATTCAGGGGACACCATCATAGGACCTAATCACATCAGCCACTCTATCAGAGGTTCATTCACCTGCATATCTACCAATGGGATATATGCCGTCATGTGCCAGCAATGCCTCTTTGCCATGTACATTGGCCAAACCAGACAGTCCCTACATAAAAGCATAAAAGGACACAAATCAGACATCAAGAATTATAACATTTAAAAATCAGTCTGAGAACACTTCAATCTTCCGGGTCACTTGATTACAGACCTAAAAGTCGCAATATTACAACAAAAACCCTTCAACAACAGACTCCCATGAGAAACTGCTGAATTGGAATTAATTTGCAAACTGGACACCATTAAATTAGGCTTGAATAAAGCCTGGGAGTGGATGGGTTATTACACAAAGTAAAACTATTTCCCCATGTTTATTTGTCCCCCTACTGTTACTCACATCTTCCTGTCAACTGTTGGAAATAGGCCATCCTGATTATCACAGCAGAAGGTTTTTTTCTCCTGCTGATAATAGCTCACCTTAACTGTTCACTCTTGTTATAGTGTGTATGGCAACACTCATTTTTTCATGTTCTCTGTGTGTGTGTGTGTATCTATAGCTATATCTTCCTGCTGTATTTTCCACTGCATGCATCCGATGAAGTGGGTTTTAGCCCATGAAATCTTATGCTCAAATACATTTCTTAGTCTCTAAGGTGCCACAATTACTCCTTGTTCTTTTTGCAGATAAATTAATGGAGGTTAAGTCCATGAATGGTTATTAGCCAGGATGGGTAAGGAATGGTATCCCTAGCCTCTGTTTGTCAGAAGGTGGAGATGGATGGTAGGAGAGAGGTCACTTGATCGTTACCTGTTAGGTTCAGTCCCTCTGGGGCACCTGGCATTGGCCACTGTTGGCAGATAGGATATGGGGTTGGATGGACCTTTGGTCTGACCCAGTATGGCCATTCTTATGAAGGGAGGGGCAGAACACTGCAACAGAGTTTCTGTAGTGTAGTGTTATCATGTTTGCTTAACATGCAAAAGGTCCCTGGTTTAAAACCAGGCAGAAACATGATGGCTTCCTTTCCCCAGCTCCTACTGGCCTGTCCCTGCTGTTGTAGGAGCAGCAGTGATTTCTATGCAATGTATAACCTGTATGCTCAATAAGTGTGTTATACTTCCCTCTCTCCTCTCCCTCTCTGAATACTTGTGAAGTGGTTTTCCCTCTCCCCCTCCTGGACTGCTTGTGGGATGAATGGGCTGGTTGAACAGCTAGAAGAGCAGAAGAGCTTCCAGGTAGACAAGGTGTCTGAGACTCTAATTAGGCAGCACTCACATACCCAGAGCATGGACACTGCCCAAAGTGGAGCGTGACCAACCAGATGCAGCCAAGTCATCTCTAGTCGCAAGCTATTAGGTGCAGGTCCTTAAAAGGAGAAGGGGCCACGTGCTCAGGAGTCACTCACAAGCTTGTATCTCCAGTGAATGCCCTTTGCCCGGACCGCATGGCCAGTGGTTCTCTGCATTGTATTTCATTGTGCCTCAGGAAGACTTACCTACATCACACCATCCATAGCTACACTGTGGGACACTTAGCTTGCAGAATCCTGACATCTCCAGTGCTGTACCTGTCCTGGGAGCATGAGTATGCAAGTGTGAGTGTGACACCCCCGCTTCTTCTTTTGAACTTAGCTGTCAGTATAATAAACCAGCTGCTTTCTGCCAAACTCTGGTGGGTCATTTGTCCTTCCTACGCTTACTAGCTGGCCCAATTTTGGGTAACAGCTGCAATAAGCCCAACCCTTGCAGGATAGAGGGTGGTGAAATGAGCTGGGAAAAAGCCTTAGCATCAGCAGGTGAAAGCTAGAGGACCTTGGCCAGTCACCTTTTGAAGCCTTGTGGCTTGGTCTCCTCTGCCCTTGGACGTTGGTCTATGGCGGCCGGCTCTTCCTCCTGGCTTCCTTTGTGTGACTTGCCAAAGGAGGGAGTGAGGCAGGAATGGGGCAAAAGTGGAAAGTCGAGCTGAGGAAGGCAGGGCAGAAGCTAAGCCCATTTGTTCCGCAAAGCCTGAAAAGCCTGGGGAGGTGCGGTTGGCTGCTGGGAGGTAGAATCCTGTGCCTACCTCTTGGCTTCCCAGGGATGGCTACTTGCATCCCAGGAGAAGGATGGTTCTGGGTGAAAGGAAAACAAGCAAAGCTCTGGGAGGAAATTTGGGTGTGGGATGCAGGCTCTGTGCTGGGGGAGCGGGCTGGGGTGCAGGAGGGGTCGCGCTTACCCCGGGCACTGCAGCTCCCAAAGTGACTGGTACACACAACCCTGGGGAGCAGGTCCTAGGTGGGCCGTGCCAGGGGGTCTCTGTGTGCTGCTGCCTGCAAGCGCTGCCCCCAGAGCTCCCATTGGCTGCAGTTCCTGGCCAATGGGAGCTGTGGAGTTGGTACTCGAGGCTGGGGTAGTGAATGGAGACACTCCCCCCAACCCAGAGGATGCTGGGACATGCCGGCCATTTCTGGGAGTGACACAGAGGGATGGAGGCAGAGTGGGCAGGGAGCCACCTTAGTGCTGCTGGCACATGTCTGCACACCCATTAGGGGAAGGGGGCAGAGGTCGTCCATGTTCTGCCGGGGGTAGGGGCAGTGCACAGAGCTGCCTCCCCTCCCGGGGCTATTACAGGAGGGGAGGGGGGTCTTTTGGCCTGTAAGGTGCAGCAGGTCGGACTAGATGATCACATTGGTCCTTTCTGACCTTAAAGGCTCTGAGTCTAAAAGGGAGAGGAAAGTAAAGGAAGTTTTTTTAAAAAAATAAACCAAACATTGTAATACCAGGATAACTCCACCTGCTCATTGTATAGTCCCACCCCTTTCTTCCTTCATTGTGTGTTGAATGACCTGCAGAACATTGATTCTCTCATTCCATTGCTAAACTGATACAATAGGACTGAAATTAAACTAATTCCCAGCAGGGAAAACACCACATCACTGCACTGGCTGGGAATCAAACCCCAGTCGACTATTATGAAGGCAGCTATACTCACCACTATACCACCAATGCATCTGGTGGCAGTGTCACTTATGGTTGCCCAATGAGGCTAGAGCAGCATTGAGGAGATTTTCGGCCCATAAAATGAACTGGATTCTCATCACTAAAAAAAACCACCTCCGTCTTCACTTGGGTTTGAACCATCAGCCGTTCAATTAGCCACCAAAGATGTTAATCACGAGGTATGTCTACACTAGGGGATTATTCTGATTTTACAGAAACCTGTTTTTGGAAACAGATTGTATAAAGTCGAGTGCACGCGGCCCCACTAAGCACATTAGTTGGGAGGTGTGCGTCCATATACCGAGGCTAGTGTCAATTTCCGGAGCGTTGCATTGTGGGTAGTTATCCCATAGCTATCCCATAGTTTCTGCAGTCTCTCCCACCCATTGGAAATCTGGGTTGAGGTCCCAATGCCTGATGGGGCAAAAACAGTGTCGTGGGTGATTCTGGGTACATGTCGTCACTCAGTCCTTCCTCCGTGAAAGCAATGGCAGACCATCATTTCGCGCCCTTTTCCCTGTATTGCCTGGGCAGACGCCATAGCACGGCAACCATGGAGCCCATTCAGCCTTTTTTCACTGTCACCGTATGACTACTGGATGGTGCTGACAGACGCGGTACTGCAGCGCTACACAGCAGCATCCCCTTGCCTTTTCAAGTTAGCAAAGATGATGTCATAAACAGAGAAGAAAAGTTAATAGCACAGAAGTGCTTCATATCTCTTTTGCCTGGAAAGGGTTAACAAGAACAGTGAGCCTGGCTGTCACCTGACCAGAGGACCAATCAGAGGACAGGATACTTTCAAATCTTGAGGGAGGGAAGTTTTTGGGCTGTGCTGTTAGTTTTGGTTGTTGTTCACTCTGGGGGCTCAGAGGGACCCGACGTGCAACCAGGTTTCTCTCCAATCTCCCTGATACCGGTTCTTATAGATTCCAAGTAGTGAGTACTAGATAGATAAAGCAAGTTAGGCTTATGTTTGTTTTCTTTATTTGCAAATGTGTATTTGGTTGGAAGGAGTTCAAATGGTATTTTGCTGAAAAGGTTTTAATTTGTACTTGTATACTTAGGCTGGGAGGGTGTTCCCAGTGTCTACAGCTGAAAGACCCTGCACCTATTTCATTTTTTTAAATTTACAAAGATAATTTTTACTGTTTTTTCTTTCTTTAATTAAAAGCTTTTCTTGTTTAAGAACCTGATTGTTTTTTATTCTGGTGTGAGACCCCAGGGGACTGGGTCTGGATTCACCATGGAATTGGTGGGGAGAAAGGAGGGAAAAGGGAGAGAGTGGCTGATTTCTCTCTGTGCCAGGATTACTTTCTCTCAGGAAGAGTCTGGGAGGGGGAAAGAGAAGGAGGGAGGACGGTGAATTGTCCTCTCTGTTTTGTGATTCAAGGATTTTGAATCACAGTGATCTTCCAGGGTAACCCAGGGAGGGGAAGCCTGGGAGAGGCAACGGTGAGAGAAAGGGTTTACTTTCCTTGTGTTAAGATCCAGAGGGACTGGGTCTTGGGGGTCCCCGGGCAAGGTTTTGTGGGGACCAGAGTGTACCAGGCACTGGAATTCCTGGTTGGTGGCCGCGCTACAGGTTCTAAGCTGGTAATTGAGCTTAGAGGAATTCATGCTGGTACCCCATCTTTTGGACGCTAAGGTTCACAGTGGGGATTATACCATGACAGATGGTTACCAGCCATACCGTCCCGTCTGCTGCTTTGCAAGTTGACAATGACAGTTACCAGTTATACTGAACCGTCTGCTGCTGTCATGGATGCTGCTGGCCGGCCTCGGTGAGGCTCGCCAGGGGCGCATGGACAAAAATGGGAATGACTCCCCAGGTCATTCCCTTCTTTGAGTTTTGTCTAAAGGGAGAGTCAGTCCTGTCTAGACTATCAGGCAAGCCTACTAAAGAACAAGAGAGTCAAACAGCCACTCTAGGTGAGAGCCTCAGGCATCCCGCAGAAATGATGAGCTGCATGCCATTCCAGGGGGGTCCCCTGCAATAACCCCACCCATAGCTTCCCTCGTCCTCCACCCTTCCTGGGCTACTGTGGCAGTGATCCCCCTGTTTATGTGATGAAGTAATAAAGAATGCAGGAATTTGAAACAACACTGACTTTATTGCCTCTGCAAGCAGAGCTCAAAGGGGGCCAAAGCCGCAGAATTGCGGCCACACTAACCCTAATCCGACATGGCAAATACCGATTTCAGCACTACTCCCCTCGTCGGTACAGATATCGGTATTAAGAGCCCTTTATATCGATATAAAGGGCTTCGTTGTGTGGACGGGTGCAGGGTTAATGCGATTTTATGCTGCTAAATTAGATATAAACTTGTAGTGTTGACCAGGCCAGAGAGAGCAGCAGGTTTTCCCTACTGTTTCCTGCTCTTGTTTTCTTGACTAGTTCTCCTCCACACCAAGTTGCTCTTTTACTTTGTGAGTCTGGCAAACTCAGTTGGCAGAGCATCAGACTTTTAATTGGATGGTCCAGGGTTCAAGTCCCTGGTCAGGTGATAAACTACTCCCCAAGATCTTAAACTGTCTTTCTGGAGTCCTCTTTGACATAACTTTCTCTCGTCAGGATTTTCCCTTTCCTCAGAAGGGCCTTTTTCTGTGTGTGTTTGAAGGGGCAACTTCCTGACAGCCCCTTTGTCCTTGCAGCCTGGAGGAATAAAGGCCTCTGGGCATATAGCATGTTCCTTCCCTGCACACACACACACACACACATACAAACACATAGAATATCCCTAGGAATTAGAATCACCGGCTGCTTTCCCCTTTCCTGCTGGATCCCCAAATGACGATGCTCTTCAGCCTAAACCCATATCCCCTCTTTTCCCAGTGCACCGCAGTCCAAAACTTCAGTCCCTCCTATGCACGCTGCTTCTCACTCCCAACCAGAGCCTACTCCTCTCCACCTTTCTCCTCTGTCCCTACTCACAGCCCCCTCAATCCCAACCCACAGGCCCCTCCTCCTCACGCTGCTCCTCAATCCCGACCCAGAGCCCCCTCCTATTCCCAGTGCCTCTCAATCCCAACCCACAGCTCCCTCCTTCCCTCCAGCAGCAGGTGCTTCAGACTCCCTCAGGAAGATTTTCTTGCAAGGTTTCGTGTATGAGTCTGCATGTGGATTTTACAGTATACTGGAAATATGCTCGGTTGCTTGCTGAAATGATCACTTTTGCCTGGTGTTGGATTCCCAGTCTCCTTGTTATTGGGGTAGGAGAAATAAAGCGTTGTTATCCTTGTTGTGTGAATTGAGGGCAGCACAACTGTGCTCGGCAGACCCCGACTGAGGGACTCACGCTCAGTTCAATAGCACTTGCTAGGCAGGGGGCAGGGGTTTGAAAGCCAAATTGGCTGGCGCATGGGTCCTAATACTAAAATTTAGGGGTTAGATCAGTGTTAGGACAGGGTGGCTCTGGAGGGATGAGTTAGTCCCTAGACAACATAATGAGTATGGTGCCTTCTTATTTTCCCCCCTTTCCACCCAGGATGGCAGGTGAACTCTACAGAGGCACCTCTGGGCTTGCACTGACTAAGGACAACAGCTGTGAGTGGGGTGCAGAGAGGGGATGGCTCATGTTAAAGGACTTTTGGTTGCTGGACTTATGAACCGTAGGGAGAAGGACACTGCCCAGCTTATTTGGGGGGTGGGTCTTTTCCTCTTGGTTTATATTTATGTGTTGGGGCTGCTGACATGACTTCTGCTAACCCTGGGCTTACATTGCAATGTAGACATACCCTGAGAGGGCATCTATAACGTAATAAAAGCAGTGTGGCCCGGCTGGCCTGGATCATCTGACTTGGACTCCTGGGGCTCAGGTTGTGAGGCTATAAAGTGCAGAGTAGACATTTAGGCTCAGACTGGAGCCCAGGTTAGGAGACCCTCACCCTTTGTGGGGTCTTGTAGGGTGGGTTCAAGCCCAAGTGTCTACACTGTAATTTTATAACCCTGCAGCACAAGCCCCACAAGCCTGAATCAACTGACCCAGGGTTTGAGAATAGTGACTTGGGTGTGTTTATGACAGTGCAGACATAATACTACGCTATGTCCACGCTGCAATGAAACACCCAGGGCTGCCCCATTCCAGCTCAGGCTCCCAAGGCTTTGGCCGTGGGGTGGTAAATTTGCAGTGTAGATGTCTCAGCTCAGGCTCAATACTGGGCTCTGGGCCCCCTCAAAGTTGGGAGGGAGTTTAGCAAGCAAAAAAGGTAAAACCGCAATGAAGTGCTACCCTGGACTCAATGGCATTTCTCCATTCGTCTGCCTGCTTTGGGGCAGGGACAACAGCACATCCTGCTGCATTCATTATTTCACAGGGTGGTTTAGGATTTTCATTCTCAGACACTGGGCACAAAGCAGGACTCAACCTTCGGCATAAACTAAATGAGCTGGCCACAGATTCTGGCAGCCACAATGAGCATTTGGCATGAGAGCTCAGACTTGCCCCTGTCCCAGAGGGAGGGGGTCATCCATGAGGGGACTGGACCACTGACCTACCAGCTCCTAACTCCCAAACGTTTAGTAACTCTGTTATCAGTGCCTGTGTGTGTAATTTAAACCATAAGAAAACCCACACTGGGCTAGACCAAAGGTCCTTCTGACAACAGCCAAGAGCAGGTGCCCCAAAAGCCACTCAACAGGGCACCACTGGCAGTTATTATCCCTGCCTCAAAAGCAGACAGACTAATGGAGAACTGCCATGAGTCCAGGGTAATACTTCCCTGCGGTTTTACCATTTCCACTTGCTAAACTCCTTCCCAGGCTTCTGGACTCCTAGACCTATCCTAATGTTATGTCTACACTATGATTAAAACACCCAGGTCACCTGTCTCAAAGCCCAGGTCAGCTGACTCAGGGTTATGGGACTTGGACTGCAAGACTATAAAATTACAGTGCAGACATATGGACTCAAAGCCAACCTCTGAGACCCCACAAGGGGTGAGGGTTTCTGAACCCAGGCTTCAGTGTGAACACAAATATCTGCACCACAGTTTTTAGCCTCTCAGTTCTAGCTACATGAGCCCAAGTCAGATGACCCAGGCCAGCCATGCTGCCATCTTTATCCAGGGAGAGATGGATTCTAAGGGTATGTTCTCATTGCAATGGAAGCCCAGGTGTGGCACCCTGTGCTTAAAGCAGCACTCTGGAGGCCCCATATTCACCACTCTCATATAGTGATGATACGTTTTGAACAAAGTCTGCCTGGTGAGGTATCATTTTAAAAATCTTGAACTGTTCATCTGTTGAACCTTAATGTCTTCTTGCATTCTATGTGCTCACATTGGTTTGGGAAGTTATGAAGTTTGCTCTGTGTGCATTACAGACATATGTTATGAAGTTGGGAAATGCCCCCTACCAGCCTATCAGGTGCAACAAGGGAGGAGCCAGACTCACTGCTGGCCTATTAAAGGTGGCTACAGTCCCAAGGACTATCCCAGGAACCGTGTACAATGCAGACTTCGCCGAGATAACACAGCAACAATGGACATTGCTTGACTCACATCATAGCAAAGGAGCTTTCTAGAAAGTTGGAAGAAACTATGAAAGGGAGGAAGAGACATCATGACTTGGCATCTCTCCCCCACAAATCAACAGCTGGAAACACACCTGGATGACAAAACTGATTCATAAATCAGAAGAGAATAATAATAATACATTCAAACCAAAGTCCCCAAATAGCTAGTACTGGTTTTTCAGCCGAAAATTTTCAGTTTGGGGAATTTTGTTTTCGCAGTCAGACCTTGCCAAGTGAAGCAGGGAGAAAATGTTTGAGTTGCCTCCTTCAGAACAGCTTAGCCTAGACACTCTAGCTGTGGGTCACTGTCATGGCCTTGCTGAGAACTGGGGTATTTTAATAATTTGGGGAGGTCTCAGGGTGTTTGGGGGAGATTATGAGGCTGTTACCTTTTGAGATAAAACTAAGACATACAGGACTAGAGAATTTTTTTTTAGAAATCTGAGACTTAGACATTTTATTTAAAGCAAGGGAGTTTCTGAGCAGGGTTTTGTTTGCAAGAAGCAACATTGTTTGAACTGTCATTGTACCAAAGGGGGAGATGATTGTCTACAAAGGAAGAGTGAAGACTAAATGCATCCGATGAGGTTGGGATTCGAACCCATGCGTGCAAAGCACAATAGATTAGCAGTCCATCGCCTTAACCACTCGGCCACCTCATCTGAAGTGTCAGGAAATGGACAGGACGAGAAATCTAAGGCCAGCAGAGACAGGGACACTAAGGTGTTCTTAAATACTAAGCGGAAACAGGGGCTGAATGAGCTCCCCCCTCACACGTACTGACCAGCTGTGGGAAAGGCTTCAGGAACAGACCATGTTTGCATAGACACAGCTACTCTGCCTAGGTATGCAGCATCATGGGGCCGCTTCCCCAAAATGACCAGTTTTAGCTGGTGGCGGGTTACAAATCACTTTAGCACTGAGTGGTATGAAATGTTATTATCCTTCCTGCATGAGTGAAGGGCTGCAGAACATACTTAGTCGGTCCTGATGGGTGAGGAATAGCATTTATCGGACTGCATAGAAGTGATTCAGAACGTCACCCTAAAGCCGTGGTCCCCAAACATTTCACACTGTGCCCTCTTATCCATGGCTGTGGGCCCTCGGAGCCACAGTTGAAAACTGGGGCTGGGAGTGGGGTGTTGCTTGCTGAAGAAAGGGGTGCAGACAGGGGCAAGTGGGTCGAGGCCGAGCTGGCAGTCAGGGGCCCAGGCTGAGAGTGGGGTTGGAAAAGAGCTGGGACAGAGTTGGGCTGACTGGTGCTCCCTCCATGGGGGCTGGCTCAGCCCCTGAGGTGCCCCTATGAATCTTCCTCTTTGTTCCCCTAGGAGTCATGCCCCACATTTTGGGGACCACTGAACCCTACACGTTAAGCAGGGGCTAGTGATGCCAAAGCCCAGGGAAAGGGAGAACAAGTGCAGGGCCCCCAGCACTGGAACTAGGCCCCCTCACTTCTGTCTGTGGCTCTGCCCCCTGCTAAACCTTCCACCCACAGCCCCATCTACTATGTCACCTCTGTTCCACCCCTTCCCCCACTAGCCCCACCCTGTCACTCCTTTACCCCTGCCCCGCTGTGGCCCCAAGACCAGAGAAGCTCTGTGCCCCTGCTGCAGCCCCCGGGCCCTAGCACGGAGTGAGAGCTCCTCCAGCCCTGGGGCTGACATGGGGGAGACTTTTCCAGGGGGACTTAATTTCTCCAGGGCCCCTAGTCATGGGCTCCACTGCCCCTTGGTGACACAAGGTTTGGGGAGGCTGAGCCCCCCCCGAGCCTCCATTATGTGCTGCCCAGGCTACCGCTGCTCAGTGTGTGGCCAGTCTCTCTGTGTTCTTGTTTGTGCTGGGGAGCCTGGCTGGCCTTAGGGGTGGGCCCCCCCGGCAGCTGCCCAGGGCTCCAGGGGGTCAAAGGGCACTGTGTGCCAGTGCAAAGGTGCTCACTGCTCTCCCCTGCCCCAGTGTTCCTCTATGGCCCCATAGAGGGTTGGGGGGAGAGAGAAGCAACACTATGTGCTCCATGCGTCCTGGTCACTTTCCCCACCTGGGCTGTGCTGTGAGGGGAGCATCAGAAGCTGCTGCTCTCTGCCCTCCCCTTATGCAGCCTGGCTGAGGAAAGTGACCTGGATGCAGGGAACTCAGGTGATGTTGCTTCTTGCCCCCGCACCCCACCCCCGCAGCTCCTAGGGGTGCCCGGAGGAGCAGCCTTCCAGGGAGGAGCGCGCAGCAACGCAAGCTGCTCCATGCACACAGGTCACTGTCCCCACGTGGGTGCAGGAGGGGGTGCAGGGGTTAGGGGTGTAGGGGATGCAGCAGGGAGCAGTGGCTGGTGGCACAGGAAGGGAGTGTGGGACTTACGGGCAAAGTGGATACAGTGTAGGGGTTAGGGCACAGGAGGGGGCAGGAGATGGGGTTAAGGAGGTGCAAGGGTTGGGAGTGCAGGAGCTGCGGGGAAAGGGGGAGGGGGATCGTCCAGGGGCGATGGGGAAGTGCTAAAGTACAAGTTTTGCCCAGGGCACCATTTCCCCTAACGCTGATCCTTGAGAACATTTCTTGCTGGGAGGGGGAGGGGAGAGAGATGAGGCATTTTCTCTCTGTTTCTTTCCTCTCCATTTTCTGCTCCTTCCTTCAATCCCAGAAACCTCCCTTGTGTTTCAGACTGTGCAGTGATGCCCTCCCTACCCTAGGCCTCTGGAGCCTTTGGAGCAGAAAGATCCCAGGAGCTGAGGAGGAATCCAGGGGTGAGTAGCTGGCAGGAAGGAGTCCTAGCAGCTCTTCTGGAAGTGCAGGGGAGAAATGACTCCCCCTTCTCTGGATTCTCCCCATGGGGCTCTGGGGAGCAGGGACCGTTGTGTGATAAATTCCATCCAACATCCCCCTTTGATCCAAGCTGAGGGACATCTCAGCTCTGCACGTTCCCCTTGGCAGCACCAAACAAGGGATGTTTTCCACTGCGCAGGAGACCCAGCCAGGGTCTGATGTGCTGGAAATATGTTGGGAAAGGGACTGTCTGAATTCCCAAGGCAGGAAATGAACAATCTACAGCGACATCATTAACCACAAACACACTCTAACCATAATCCAGCCAGTAGGGAAATGGGCAGGAATTCTTGCTGTTCAGCCATGGCCACACGTACAGAGCTGAACAGCAGTGAGTGTGCTGGGGAAGCTGGTCTGAGCAAACAATTGGAAATGACCCTTCAGTGAGAACAGAACCAGAGTGTAGAAAGGCCCCTGTGTTAAGTGGTTGTGGCTGAGGGCTTAGGGAGCTGGGGTATGACACCATAGGGGTCTTTCTGTGGAGGTTTGATTTTTGCCAGCTAGGAAAGGCAGGTGTGTGCTGTCTTCATGGCTGTACTTTCAGTGATGCAGGTTTCTCTATCCCATTGTTCCATGGGCATCCTACTAGATTGCCAGCTGCCTTTCAACTGCGGTGTGGAGACTGTTTGTGTGCGGGGAGAGACAGTGTGTGTGTTGAGGTAGGTAAGACCGGATCATTATTATCCCTACTTGAAAGAGGGAGAAGCTAAGGCTGAGAAAGGAGAATTGACTTGTCTTAGGTCACACAGCCAGTCAGTGGCAGAGCTGGGAAAAGGACTCAAAAGCCCTGATTTTGAAACTAACCATCAGATCTTGAATTTCATACATGGAATGACCTGAGTAAAGTGCTCTCACATGAGCTCAAGACCAACAACAGTGCACAGTAATTATTCAGCAAGTATCTGAGGAGAACTGCAATGTTAGAGAGAATCACGTACTGCTCAGAGACCATTAATGCAGAGAAGCAGCAAGATTCTTCAAACATATGACTGGTTATGACTTATTTTCTTGGTCGTAAAAGAGAAGAACAAGGACCTGAGTCTCCTCCTTGTCAAAAACCCCCTGCTCAACCAATCAGGGTAGAGACTCAGGATGGGAGGCTGAGGGTTCTCACCAGAGAGCCCAAAGGATGGCCCAGGTCACCGGTGGGGATCACTGCCTGAGCATTATCTCAGCCGCACATTTTTGGGTGGACCTCCCAGAGTGGGAGCTACAGAGTATTCCCCCACAACACACACACACACACACACACACACACACACACACACACACACACACACACACACACACACACACACACACACACCCCTCACTCTTTGTGTTGGGAGGGGAACAGGTGAAAGGACAAAAGCAAGAGACAAAGAGAAAGGAGGGAGGGATGGATGGAGGAAAAGGTGAAACAAAAAGGACAAACCCTAATGTCCCCAGTGATTCTAAGGGAGAAAATCTCACGTGTGGAATAAAATTCAGCCTCCTTAAGCTCGTGTTTTCCATGCCTAGAATTCAACTGTCACCAGATGGATCAGACTGAACAGTTTTCAAACCTCGAGGAGGCTCTTACCTTCTAAACAGGGACAGCTGTTTTCTAGTAAAATCAGGAAAAGGGAAGGAGAAAACTCGAAAGAGATTCCTCCTGGCGCTCATGTCCGTGAACCCGAATACTCTCTCAGTCCTCAAAGACAGACCTGGAGAAGGAGACTTGCTGAAGCAAAGCCACAGGGGTCTCTGAGGTTTCCCCGGCCCCTCGCCCCTGTCCTGCCTGGCTGATGTCAGCATCTCTCTGTGAGGTCACCACCTCCCCACCACCTTTGACCAATAGTCTGAGGTCCTGCAAAAGGCCTTTGTGATGTCACTGCCACACCCCTCCCTTGCTGTGATAATGTCCTGCCCCTGGTCCGGCACTTTGGAGGTTTGAGCTACTCCCTGTGTATCACCTCACTCAAGGAGCGTTCGTTCTAGGCAGCAAGCCAGTAGTTTTGGATCATCTGCAAATTTTGTCACCTCACTGCTCAGCAGATCATTTATTAATATGTTGACTAGTCCTGGTCCTGGTACAGACACCACTAGATACTTGTTTCCATCCTGAAAACTGACCATTTAGTCCTACCCTTTGTTTCCTATCTTTTAACCAGTTATTGATCCACGTGAGGACCTTCTGGAGGTGAAAGTAAGCCGGTATGTTACGGTATGGGGTACTGGCAAGAGCCAGTACGCTGTGCCAGCCTGGCCCGTCTTCCCCAGGCTGGTGATTTAAAGGGCCCACGGCTCCCTGCTACAGTTGGACCCCAGGCCCTTTAAATCACCTCCCAAGCCCCCCTGCCGGAGTCCCGGGGAGCAAATCACTGCCGTGGATGCTGCTCTCTCCCGCTCTGTGAACACAGAGCAGGGGCGCCAGAAGCTTCCTTACAGTGGGGGGGGCACTGTTATCTGAACTGTGGCACCCCCATGACACTCCTTCCCTAAGGACCTCCACTCACAGCTCCTCTCCCCTCGAGGCCACACCCACAGAACGCCTCTTCCCCAAGACTGCACCCTTCCCCGCCTCCATCATTTGTCCTAACAGCCAGTAAAGAGTGGTGGGGCCATGGCCCTCTAACTCCCCTGTTCCAGCACCCCTGACACAGAGCTAAGCAGGCAGCAGTGTGTACGTGTATGTGTGTGTGTGTGTGACAGAGAGTGCTGTGCTGTGCTGAGCTGAGCCAGTGAGAGAAGGGGGGCTGATGTCGGGGCTGTCCCCTGCCTCAGGACTGGTTGCTTCCAGCCGCTGTCTGAACTTAGAGACAGTGTGCCGACACACTCACTCTTCTGCAATACACACACTGTCTCTACCCCACCACGCACACTGCAGTTGAAAAGAGCTGGCAATCTAGTAGGATGCCCATAGAACAATGGGATAGAAACTGTATCATGTGATGCTGTACCAGCCTGTGAGGCATTGCAAACCCTTCCCAAAGCACCCTGCAGCCCGTTGTACAGTGGGATAGCTACCACAATGCACTGCTCTCTGTGGCCATCCAAGAGATGCTAGCATGGACGTGCTCTGGTGACACAGGGCATAGGGTGGACATGCAACAGCTGTTCAGTTAAAACACTTTAACTAAAGCCATGTTACTCTTTCACGTAGACATAGCTTAAGAATGAGACAAGACTCAGCTTCATCAAAGCTGAAGAGCCACAATTTCCTCCATAATTGGCAGGATTTGAACGTGCACAGGGAGACCCCAATGGATTTCTAGCCCATTGCCATAACCACTCAGCCACAACTACTTGCTTGATATGTGGCTCTCACTGCACTCTAGTTCTGTTCTCACTGAGTGATCAATTCCAGTTGTTTCCTCAGACCAGCTTCCACAACACACACACTGCTGTGCTGTTGTGTAAGTGTGTCCATGGCTGAACAGCAAGAATTCCTGCTCCTTTCCCTTCTGGCTGGAGCATGAGGCGAGTGCGTTTGTGGTCAGGGCCGCCCAGAGGATTCTGGGGGCCTGGGGTCTTCGGCAGCAGGGTGCCTCCGCTTCAGCGGTAATTCGGTGGCACGGGGTCCTTCTGCTCCTGGACCTGCTGCCAAAGTGCCCCAAAGACTCACAGTGGGGGCCCCTGCCGCCGAATTACTGCCACAACGGGCCCCGCTGTCGAAGTGCAGCTGGGTCTTCAGGGCGAAGACCGGGAGAGGAAGAAGCTGCGGGGGCCCAGGCCCCGCAAGAGTTTTCTGGGGCTCCCAGAGCAAGTGAAGGACCCCACTCCAGGGGCCCCAAAAAACTCTTGTGGGGGCCCCTGCAGGGCCCGGGGCCTGGGACAAATTGCCCCACTTGCCTCCCCCCCGGGCGGCCCTGTTTGTGCTTAATGACATAGCTGTAGCTTGTTGTCCATTTCCTGCCTTGATCATTCAGACAGTCCCTTTCCCATCATATCCCCAGCACATCAGTGATTGCAATAGCAGGGGGCAGGTTTTCTCTGGGGCACTGAGCTTTGCCAGGGGGTTGATGGCTCCTTTCTTTCCTCACCCTGGAGTAAACTCAGCTTTTTATTCCATCCTTGATGTTTCAAGGAATAACAACAGATGACCAAAGAAAGAGGTGGACAGAGTGGGTCTCAGGGGAGGGGGCAGAGAGGTGTGGGCGGTAGGCAGGGCAGGTCAGGCCAGGGGAGGGGGCAGAGAGATGTGGGTGGTGGGCAGGGCTGGCCTCAGGGGAGGGGTCAGAGAGGTACAAGCAGTGGGCAGGGCAGGTCTCAGGTGAGGGTCAGAGAGGTGCAAGTGGTGGGCAGGGCTAGTCTTAGTGGAGGGGGCAGAGAGGTGTGAGCGACGGGCAGGGTGGGTCTCAGGGGAGGGAGCAGAGAGGTACGAGCAGTAGGCAGGGCAGGTCTTAGGGGAGGGGCAGAGATGTGTGGGTGGTGGGCAGGGTGAGTCTCGGGGGAGGGGGCAGAGAGGAGTGGGTAGGGTGAGTCTCAGGGGAGGGGGCAGAGAGGTGTGGGCGGTGGGCAGGTCAGGTCAGGGGAGGGGGCAGAGAGGTACAAGCAGTGGGCAGGGCAGGTCTCAGGGGAAGGTCAGAGAGATGCAAGTGGTGGCCAAGGCCGGTCAAGGGGAGAAGGCAGAGAGGTGTGGGCAGGGCTGGTCTCAGGGGAGGGGGCAGAGAAATGTGGGCAGGGCTGGTCTTAGGGGAGGGGACAGAGAGGGGGAGGGGGTAAAGAGGTGTGGGCAATGGGCAGGGCAGGTCTCAGGGGAGGGGTAGAGAGGTGGGCAGGGTGGGTCTCAGGGGAGGGCTCAGAGAGGTATGGGTGATGGGTAGGATGAGTCTCAGGCGAGGGGGCAGAGAGGTACGAGCAGTTGGCAGGGCAGGTCTCAGGGGAGGGGTCAGAGAGGTGTGGGCAGCAGGCAGACCTTGGGGTAGAGGGTGGAGTGGCGCGAGGAGGCCTTGGGGGAGGAGATGAGCGAGCGAAAGGTGGACCAGCAGGCCTCAGCCAAAGAGCAGGTGTGGGAAGGGGCCAAATGGGAGTGAGGGCAGAGCACAGGTGGGGCCTCAGAGGGAGGAGAATGAGTGGAGTGGGGGGACAGCACCACGGGCTGGGCAGGGCCGCCCACAGGATTCAGGGGGCCTGGGGCAAAACAATTTCAGTGCCCCTTCCATTAAAAAAAGTTGCAATACTATAGAATACTATATGCTCATGGGGGCCCCTGCAGGGCCTGGGGCAAATTGCCCCACCTGCCCCGCCTCTGGGCAGCGCTGCCCTCAGCCTCTCCTTGTAAGTCCCCTGCCTCCTAATCATTTTTGTTGCCCTCCTCTAAACTCTCTCCAATTTGTTTCTGTAGTGGGGGGAAGGGGGGTGAAAACTGGATGCAATGCTCCAGATGTGGCCTCACCAGTGCTGAATAGAGGGGAATAATCACTTCCCTCGATCTGCTGGCAACGCTCTTACTAATCCAGCCCAATATGACCAGTTCCCCATATTGAATGCAGACACAGCAATATTTGATAAATTGGTTCCTGTCCATTCAGGAGGTTATTTCCCACCTATTCATAAATAATGAAGATGCTCTAAGAGGAGGGGAGAGAGCTGTCCCATCCGTGCAGTTAATCCATCTCCTCGAGAGGTGGCAGCTATGTCAGTGGGGGGAAGCTATGCTGGTGTATGTGCAAGCTGTGGTGTCTACATGTGTATATAAAATTTAATCAAACCCCATTTTTAAAACCCCTGTGGTCTGGGAATAGAAAAGGAGCTCTCTGAGGCAGAGCCTGTCCTTCAAAATCCCTAAGATCACTGATTTGCCTATGCAAATGTTATGGGGGTATAGCTCAGTGGGAGAGTCATTGACTGCAGATCAAGTGGTCCTTGGTTCACATCCAAATGCTCCCTCACAAACTTGTTTCTTCAGTAAAAATGATTCTATTTCCAGTATATTCAGGAGCTCCACTAAATGAGGGTCCCTGAAATACATGTACACCCTCAATGTTTTCCTGTGCAAATGCATAAAAACCTAGCAAACATGTCCCCCAGCTGAAATCACTTCCAATCCTCTAAGTGTCTAGGTTTGTTTTCATCAGTTAAACAAAGGCACATGAAAACACACTTGCAGGTCCTTGGCCTCCATGGGCTACAATGTGCAGAAGAACAAGAACCACTTCTTCTTTGAGTGATTGCTCACATCCATTCCAGTTAGGTGTGCGCGCCGCGCGTGCACGTTCGTCGGAAACTTTTTACCCTAGCAACTCCAGTGGGCCGGCAGGTCGCCCCCTGGAGTGGCGCCGCCATGGCGCCCAATATATATCCCTGCCGGCCCACCCGCTCCTCAGTTCCTTCTTACCGCCGTGTCGGTCGTTGGAACTGTGGAGCGCGGCATAGCTGTCCTCCACGTCCCTAGCTCTCCTTGTTCTCTATCGTTTATCTCTAGCACTATTGTAGTTGTTAATTAGATTGTTAAGTGTAGATAGTAGTAGTTAAGTTAAGTAGTTTGTAAATAGTTCTTCGCCGGGGGCTTAGCCCTTCCCGGCACCCGGCACCAGGCTCATGCCTGGTTCGCCGGGCTTCAAGCAGTGTGCGGCCTGCAAGAAGCCCATGCCCACCAGCGATCCCCACGACGCGTGCCTGAAGTGCCTGGGGGAATCGCACAGATCCGACAAGTGCCGCATCTGCAAGGCTTTTAAGCCACGGACTAAGAAGGAGAGGGATCAAAGGCTCCGGACTCTCCTTATGGAGGCGGCACTTGACCCGGCGGCTTCGCAGGCCGTGATCTCGGCGCCGGCACCGGATCGCACCGGCACCGAGAAGACTCCCTGGCACCGACCTTCTCCGGCACCGGGGACAGAGCCTAGGCCGTCGAAGTCTATTACTCCGGCCAGGCAGACCCGACTGGAGCGCCCGGCCTCAACATCGGCCGCGGCGCCGCCGGCACCGTCGACTCCGGGCCCGGCGGGTCCGTCGAGTCCGGTGCCGCCAAGCTCCCCCATGACATCTGGGGTCGAGATAGTGGTGCCATCCACACCAGAGACCTTCGCCTCGGCACGGGACCTCATAGCCATGACTGAGCCCACTCAGCGGCCACCCCCGGTACCGCCGGTGCGGGTCGTGTCCAGAGGCAAACCTATGATGTCGGCACCGTCCCGGGACTCACGTTCTCGATCCAGGTCCCGACGTCACGGTCGCTCCAGATCCCGCCGCCGCTCGCAGTCCCGGCACCGCTCCCCTCAGCGGTACCGGTCGCACTCGCGGCACCGGTCGACATCACGACGATCGCGGTCGGACTCCAGCCGCCGATACCGGCACCGCGATTCCAGGAGCCGATCCAGACTTTATTCGCCGCACCGGTCGTCCTCCCGGCGCCGAGCTGTTGGCAGGTCCCGGTCCCGGTCGACCTCCCGGCACCGAGCTGGTGGCAGGTCCCGATCCCGGCACCGAAGCGGCGCCCGGTACCGGTCCAGATCCCGGCACCGTGACAGAACCCGGTCCCGGTCCCGGCACCGATATGACTCCCGGCACCGGTCCCCGGCACCGAGAAGATCGTCCGTGCCGGCCCGCGCGGACCCTTACCATCCAGGGTCCGCCCCGCCATGGCCCTCCAGACAGCCGTCCGTATCTTCGCTGACGGACAGTGGGTACGCGCTGGGCACCGACCGGCAGGCGGCGCTGTTCAGCGATCCGCCACAGCAGGACCAAGGCCCGCAGCAATGGGGATTCTGGACACCCTGGGCATATCATCAGGCCCAGGGCCCCCAACAGCTCCCTGCTAGGCCGGCGACTGCGGAGCGCAGGGCACCTGAAGCCTCGTTGTCTCGCCCCCCTCCCTCCCCGGATGGGGAGGAAGGGTCCAAGCATCAAGACTCCGCTTTGGCTCCTGAGGCAGAGGCGAGGGCCGAAGGAGACCCGCCGTTAGACACTCTCTTGCCAGGGGTCTCCTCATCCTCCTCCCCGGATGAAGCGGTGGCTGGGACCTCCTCCAACAGCCCCCCCCAGCTGGACCTCAGGGCGCACCAGGACCTCCTCAGGCGAGTAGCTCAAAATCTGAGTCTGCAAGCCGAGGAGGTCTCGGAGATAGAGGATCCAATTGTGACCATCCTCTCGGCAGACGCTCCCACCAGAGTCGCCCTGCCATTCGTACGAACCATCCAGGCCAACGCCAACACCATCTGGCAGTCTCCGGCCTCCATTCCTCCCACTGCGAAGGGCGTAGAGAGGAAGTACATGGCTCCTTCTAAGGGCTACGAGTACCTCCACGTGCACCCGACTCCGTGTTCCCTGGTGGTCCAATCAGTCAACGATAAAGAGCGTCACGGCCAGGAGGCTCCAGCCCCCAAATCCAGGGAGGCCAGGCGGATGGATCTCCTCGGCCGTAAAGTGTACTCGGCGGGGGCGCTGCAGCTCAGGGTCTCCAACCAGCAGGCCCTGCTGAGCAGATACGCCTTCAACTCCTGGGTGGCAGCAGATAAATTCAAGGAGCTGCTGCCACAAGATGCTCGTCAGGAGTTTACGGCCATTTTGGAGGAAGGCAAGAAGGTCGCACGCACGTCCTTGCAAGCCTCTTTGGACGCTGCGGACTCGGCTGCCCGTACCCTCGCGTCGGGTGTAACAATGCGTCGCCTCTCCTGGCTGCAGGTTTCTGGCCTTCCGCCGGAGCTCCAGCACACTATACAGGACCTTCCTTTCGAAGGCCAAGGCTTATTCTCGGACAAGACAGACCCCAGACTCAAGAGTCTGAAAGACAACCGAGTCATCATGCGGTCACTTGGGATGCACACACCAGTGACGCAACGCAGACCCTTCCGGCCGCAGCAACAACAACAACAGCGCAGGCCGTATTCCCAGTTCCGCCAGCGGCAGGACCTTAACAGGCGCCGCGGCAGGAACGGAAGGCGCAGGCACTCGGGGAACCAAGGGGGGCAGAACCAAGGCTCCTCTAAGCCCCCACCTGGACCTAAGCCTTCATTTTGAAGGTGCGCCCTAGGGCGCAGTAACAGTTTCCCCAATGGATCCTTCCCCCCCATTTTCCAACCGCCTTTCGTTTTTCCTCCCGGCGTGGTCCCTAATAACATCAGACCGCTGGGTCTTACGCACGGTGCAGTCGGGATACCGCCTGCAGTTTGTTTCATTTCCTCCTCCCCGCCCCCCTTCCTCGTCCCTCTTCAGGGACCCCTCTCACGAGCAATTCCTTCAGCAGGAGGTGCAGACGCTCCTCGGCAAAGGAGCTATAGAGGCGGTGCCGGAGAACGAGAAAGGCAAGGGGTTTTATTCCCGCTACTTCCTGATCCCCAAGGCCAAGGGGGGCCTCAGGCCTATACTCGACCTGCGAGAGCTCAACAAGTACCTGGTGAAGTTGAAGTTCCGCATGGTATCCTTGGGGACCATTATCCCATCCTTGGATCCGGGAGACTGGTACGCCGCCCTCGACATGCAGGACGCGTATTTTCACATTGCTATCTGGCCACGTCACAGACGTTTCCTTCGCTTCGTTGTGGGGTCTCTTCATTACCAATTTGCAGTCCTCCCATTTGGCTTGTCCACGGCCCCGAGGGTGTTTACGAAGTGCATGGCAGTTGTTGTGGCGCAGCTCCGGCGCAGTCGTATCCACGTGTTTCCGTATCTGGACGATTGGTTGATTCGGGGCACGTCGGAACAACAAGTCTGCAGCCATGTCCGCGTGATCACCAACATGTTCGCCACTCTGGGCATCTTGGTGAACACAGACAAGTCCACCCTGGTTCCCACACAAAGGGTGGAATTCATCGGGGCCATCCTGGACGCCACTGTGGGCAGGGCCTTACTGCCATTGCAGCGGTTCCAGGCCTTGTCGGCGATCGTGCAATGGCTGCGGACAGCCCCCTTAACGTCAGTGAGGACATGTCTAACCCTGTTAGGCCACATGGCGGCTTGTACTTTTGTGACCAATTACGCTCGGCTCCGCATGAGGCCCCTCCAGTTGTGGCTCATCAGTCATTACAGGCCGACAAGACAGCCGCTAGATATGTTAATCACAATCCCCCAGAGGGTCCTAGATTCTCTCGGCTGGTGGCTAGACCAGTCAGTGTTGTGTGCGGGTCTCCCCTTCCACCCATCTCAGCCCTCGGTGTCCCTAACAACGGATGCCTCAGATCTCGGCTGGGGGGCCCACGTAGGGACCCTGAGGACGCAGGGCCTGTGGTCCCAGGAGGAGGTGGGGCTACACATCAACATGCGGGAGTTGAGAGCGGTCCGTCTTGCTTGTCAAACGTTCTGTCATCAGCTTCAGGGTCGCTGTGTCGCGGTGTTCACCGACAACACGACGACCATGTATTATATCAACAAGCAGGGCGGCACCAGATCCTCCTCCCTGTGCCACGAGGCGATACGACTCTGGGACTTTTGTGTAGCCCACTCCATTCACCTCATGGCTTCCTTCCTCCCCGGAGTACGGAACACGCTGGCGGATCGATTGAGCAGATCCTTCCTGTCACACGAGTGGTCCCTTCGCCCAGACGTCGCCCTCTCCATCTTCCGGAGGTGGGGTTATCCCCGGGTGGACCTCTTCGCGTCCAAGGGGAACAGGAAGTGCCAAGCGTTCTGCTCCTTTCAGGGCAGGGAGCCCGGGTCGATAGCGGATGCCTTCCTCATCCAGTGGTCGACCCACCTGTACTATGCGTTTCCCCCATTCCCTTTGGTCCACAGGGTCCTTCTGAAGGTACGCAGGGACAGGGCTCACGTGATCATGGTACCCCGGCATGGCCCAGACAGCACTGGTACCCCATGCTGCTGGACCTGACTATAGCCGACCCAGTTCCCCTGCCCCTTCATCCGGACCTGATTACCCAGGAGCACGGGACCCTCTGTCACCCGGACCTGCAGTCGCTGCACCTAGCAGCGTGGCTCCTGCGTGGCTGACTGGCTCTGAGCTGCGCTGTTCCTCGCCGGTGAGGGAGGTGCTCTTGGGCAGCAGGAAGCCGTCCACAAGAGCGACATATTTGGCCAAATGGAAGCGCTTCTCCTGTTGGTGCGTGGAGAGAAATCTCCGCCCTATGGAAGTTTTGGTAGCCGATATCTTAGACTACATTTGGTCTCTTAAAGGGCAAGGTCTGGCCATATCGTCGTTGCGAGTCCACCTAGCAGCTATCTCCACCTTTCATCCGGGTGCGGATGTTCGCTCTGTTTTTTCTCACCCGACGGTGTCTAGATTCCTTAAGGGGTTGGAACGTTTATACCCTAACGTCCGTCCCCCTGCTCCAACCTGGGATCTTAACCTGGTGTTGTCCCGGCTCATGGGGCCCCCCTTTGAGCCGTTAGCCACTTGCTCCCTGCTTTACCTCTCTTGGAAGACGGCCTTTCTAGTAGCTATCACCTCAGCTAGACGGGTGTCGGAACTCCAGGCTCTTGTGGTAGACCCCCCATATACGGTCTTCCACAAGGACAAGGTGCAGCTGAGACCACACCCTGCTTTTCTCCCCAAGGTGGTCTCAGCCTTCCACGTCAACCAAGAGATATTCCTTCCGGTTTTTTTCCCTAAACCTCACTCCTCAGGCAGGGAGCAGCAGCTCCACTCGCTTGATGTCCGTAGGGCTCTCGCGTTCTACGTGGAGAGGACCAAGCCCTTCCGCAAATCCCCCCAGCTTTTCGTGGCACTAGCGGACCGCATGAAAGGGCTTCCTATCTCCTCCCAGAGGTTATCCTCTTGGGTAACGTCCTGCATCAGGACCTGCTATGACTTGGCCCATGTCCCTACGGGCCGTGTGACTGCGCATTCTACCAGGGCGCAGGCGTCGTCGCTGGCTTTCCTCGCCCGTGTGCCCATCCAGGAAATCTGTCGGGCAGCGACCTGGTCATCGGTCCACACCTTTGCTTCCCACTACGCCCTGGTCCAGCAGTCTAGAGAGGACGCGGTCTTCGGATCTGCAGTGCTCCATGCCGCGACTTCTCGCTCCGACCCCACCGCCTAGGTATGGCTTGGGATTCACCTAACTGGAATGGATGTGAGCAATCACTCGAAGAAGAAAAGACGGTTACTCACCTTTGTAACTGTTGTTCTTCGAGATGTGTTGCTCACATCCATTCCACACCCGCCCTCCTTCCCCACTGTCGGAGTAGCCGGCAAGAAGGAACCGAGGAGCGGGTGGGCCGGCAGGGATATATATTGGGCGCCATGGCGGCGCCACTCCAGGGGGCGACCTGCCGGCCCACTGGAGTTGCTAGGGTAAAAAGTTTCCGACGAACGTGCACGCGCGGCGCGCACACCTAACTGGAATGGATGTGAGCAACACATCTCGAAGAACAACAGTTACAAAGGTGAGTAACCGTCTTATCCACTTGGGAGGAATGGACTAGTCTGTCTTACATTTGGTAAGTTGCCATTGGGACTGAAAACTCTACTGGGATTGGACAAGAACCTCTTAGAAAAATAAAGTAACCAAAATTTACCAAACTCCCAGTTACACATTGAAACCTCTCTTTGTGCACACGGCATCAATTGGGGCTCTAATAAATGGCAGCCTTCCTTTAACACAGATCGTTGTTCTGTGTAACTTTCAGATGCATTCAAATGGCAGCTGTTTACAGGTTATGGGCTGCTAGTTCATGAGCAGGAGCAGTCTCTGTACGTTTACCAGCCATAGAGCTTGTTATGTCTGCGTCTAAGTAAGTGCAGAGTTATTTCAATGGCTCCTGTGCTGACACCTGCTGCCCCTTCTGGCTGGTTAATTGCACTATTTGGAACCTGCTCCTAAAATTACACCCTTCCTGGGAGTGTCAAAACTGCCCAAGGAAACCTCATTGGGTTTCAAGTGCAGCTCAAGCAGGGAGGTGAGGGGCCAGTACAGGAGTTTCAGAGGTTTTTCCTTTGTCACAGGGAGCAGGGTCAGGGAGGCTAGTAGTCATGACCGTGGGGTTCTATTCCTGGCTGTGGGAGGAAAGGGGTGTTTACGGCATTAGGGTGGGGGCCTAGAAATCAATGAGGAAAACATCTCCCCTTTCAGCTTCAATGCTCATTGAACAAAAACATGGATTCTCATCTCATAGGCAGGGCCAGTACAAGCATATTTTGCGCCCTACGCGAAACTTTCAACTTGCGCCCCCCCCCCCAAAAAAAATCACATACATTATAGACAATACACAGTCACGGAGTAACATGTTATAATTTAGAATTCATGTTTCTGCGCTTTAAGTTTAGCAAATTTAAAAACAAGTTCCTCCAAGTCAATGCTGTGAGCAATGTCATGTTCTAGTGACAAGGTAGATAGCCCAACAAGTCTTTGTTGCAACATTGATGTTCGCATGTATGTTTTTATCAATTTGAGCTTCGAGAAGCTTCGCTCACCACTGGCCACAGAAACTAGGAGAGTCAAGAGGATGCGAAGAGCAATAACTGTGTTAGGGACACTATCTGTCAGCTCGGGGTCAGGGCTGTGGGGGGGATGGGGTCAGGGGGTTTCCAGCTCAGAGGGACTGGGCTCGGAGCTGAGGGTCAGGACTGTAGGGGGGATGGGGTCGAGGGGGTTTCCAGCTCAGAGGGACTGGGCTCGGAGCTGGGGGTCAGAGCTGTCGGGGGATGGGGTAAAGGGGTCTCCAGCTCAGAGGGGCTGGGCTCAGAGCTGGGGGTCAGGGCTGTGAGGGGGATGGGGTCGAGGGGGTTTCCAGCTCAGAGAGACTGGGCTCGGAACTGGGGGTCAGGGCTGTGGGGGGGATGGAGTCGAGGGGGTTTCCAGCTCAGAGAGACTGGGCTCGGAGCTGGGGGTCAGGGCTGTGGGGGGGATGGAGTCGAGGGGGTTTCCAGCTCACAGGGACTAGGCTCGGAGCTGGGGGTCAGGGCTGTGGGGGGGATGGGGTCGAGGGGGTTTCCAGCTCAGAGGGACTGGGCTCGGAGCTGGGGGTCAGGGCTGTGAGGAGAATGGGGTCGAGGGGGTTTCCAGCTCAAGGGGAGTGGGCTGGGAGCTGGGGGTCAGGGCTGTGGGGGCGATGGGGTCGAGGGGGTTTACAGCTCAGAGGGGCTGGGATCGGAGCTGGGGGTTAGGGCTGTGGGGGATGGGGTCGAGGGGGTTTCCAGCTCAGTGGGGCTGGGCTCGGAGCTGGAGGTCAGGGCTGTGGGGGGGATGGGGTCGAGGGGATTTCCAGCTCAGAGGGACTGGGCTCGGAGCTAGGGGTCAGGGCCGTGGGGGGATGGGGTCAGGGAGTTTCCAGCTCAGAGGGACTGGGGTCGGAGCTCGGGGTCAGGGCTGTGGGTGGGATGCAGTCGAGGGGGTTTCTAGCTCAGAGGGACTGGGGTAGGAACTGGGGGTCAGGGCTGTGGGGGGATGGGGTCGTAGGGTTTTCCAGCTGAGAGGGACTGGGCGCGGAGCTGGGGGTCAGGTCTGTGGCGGGATTCGGGTCAGGGGGTTTCCAGCTCAGAGGGGCTGCGCTCGGAGCTGGGGGTCAGGGCTGTCTGGGGGATGGGGTCGAGGGGGTTTCCAGCTCAGAGGGACTGGACTCAGAGCTGGGGATCAGGGCTGTGGGGGGGTTGGGGTCAGGGGGTTTCCAGCTCAGAGGGGCTGGGCTCGGAGTTGGGGGTCAGGGATGTGGGGGTGATGGGGTCGAGGGGGATTCCAGCTCAGAGAGACTGGGCTCGTAGCTGGGGGTCAGGGCTGTGGGGGGGATGGGCTCAGGGGGTTTCCAGCTCAGAGGGACTGGGCTCGGAGCTCTGGGTCAGGGCTGTGGGGGGATGGGGTCAAGGGGGTTTCCAGTTCAGAGGGACTGGGCTCGGAGCTGGGGGTCAGGGCTGTGGGGGGGATGGGGTCAGGAGGTTTTCAGCTCAGAGGGACTGGGGTCTGAGCTCGGGGTCAGGGCTTTGGGGGGATGGGGTAGAGGGGGTTTCCAGCTCATAGGGACTGGACTCGGAGCTGGGGGTCAGGACTGTGGGGGGGGATGGGGTCAGTGGGTTTCCAGCTCAGAGGGTCTGGGCTCGGAGCTCGGGGTCAGGACTGTAGGGGGGATGGGGTCAGGGGGTTTCCAACTCAGAGGGACTGGCCTCGGAGCTGGGGGTCAGGGCTGTGGGGGAGATGGGGTCGAGGGGGTTTCCATCTCAGAGGGATTGGGCTCGGAGCTGGGGGTCAGGGCTGTGGGGGGATGGGGTCCAGGGGATTTCCAGCTCAGAGGGTCTGGGCTCGGAGCTGGGGGTCAGGGCTGTGGGGGGATAGGGTCATGAGGTTTCCAGCTCAGAGGGACTGGGTTAGGAGCTGGGGGTCAGGGCTGTGGGGGGGGATGGGGTCAGGGGGTTTCCAGCTCAGAGGGGCTGGGCTTGGAGCTGGGGGTCAGGGCTCTGGGGGGGATGGGGTCGAGGGGGTTTCCAGCTCAGAGGGACTGGGCTCGGAGCTGGGGGTCAGGGCTGTGGGGGGATGGGGTCGAGGGGATTTCCAGCTCAGAGGGACTGGGCTCGGAGGTGGGGGTCAGGGCTGTGAGGGGATGGGGTCATGGGGTTTCCAGCTCAGAGGGACTGGGCTCGGAGCTGGGGGTCAGGGCTGTGGGGGTGATGGGGTCTATCATAACCTTAGTCCCAGATTTGGACCTTAGCGTCCAAAATATGGGGGTTAGCATGAAAAACCTCCAAGCTTAGTTACCAGCTTGGACCTGGTACCTGCTGCCACCACCCAAAAAATTAGAGTGTTTTGGGGCACTCTGGTCCCCCTGAAAAACCTTCCCTGGGACCCCAAGACCCAAATCCCTTGAGTCTCACAACCAAGGGAAATAATCCTTTTTCCCTTCCCCCCTCCAGGTGCTCCTGAAGAGATACACAGACACAAGCTCTGTGAAACTACACAGAGGGACTCCCCCTCTCTGTTTCCAATCCTGGAAACAAATAGTACTTTCCTATTCCCCCAGAGGGAATGCAAAATCAGGCTAGCGATCCAACACACAGATCTCCCCGATTTCTTCCTCCCACCAATTCCCTGGTGAGTACAGACTCAATTTCCCTGAAATAAAGAAAAACTCCAACAGGTCTTAAAAGAAAGCTTTATATAAAAAGAAAGAAAAATAAGTACAACTGGTCTCTCTGTATTAAGATGATACAATACAGGGTCGATTGCTTAAAAGAATATTGAATAAACAGCCTTATTCAAAAAGAATACAAATCAAAGCACTCCAGCACTTATATTCATGCAAATACCAAAGAAAAGAAACCATATAACTTACTATCTGATCTCTTTGTCCTTACACTTAGAAACAGAAGACTAGAAAGTAGAAACTGCTTCTCCAAAGCTCAGAGAAAGCAGGTAGACAGACAAAAGACTCAGACACTCAATTCCCTCCACCCAAAGTTGAAAAAATCCGGTCTCCTGATTGGTCCTCTGGTCAGGTGCTTCAGGTGAAAGAGACATTAACCCTTAGCTATCTGTTTATGACACGCCCCCCAAATTGCAGACAGTGGGGAAGCTCACTGGCGGCGATTTCCTTCTAGAACTTGAAAATAAACAGATTAATACAACACATACACCTTTACATATCCTCCTAAGTATATAACTAACACACTTCTACATTTTAAGAACACTTTTTAACTACTGAATTCTGGGAAACTCTCACGGGAGAGTGCATCAGCGACTTTGTTAGAAGCTCCTGTGATGTGTTGAATTTCAAAATCAAAATCTTGGAGAGCTAAACTCCAACGAAGAAGTTTCTTGTTGTTCCCCTTGGCAGTATGAAGCCACTTTAGTGCAGCATGGTCAGTTTGTAGTTGGAACCGCCGTCCCCAAACATATGGGCGTAGCTTTTCCAGGGCGTACACAATGGCATAGCATTCCTTTTCACTGACTGACCAGTGACTTTCCCTCTCAGACAGTTTCTTGCTGAGAAACACGACAGGATGGAAGTTGTGATCTGTTGCTTCCTGCATGAGCACTGCTCCTATACCACGCTCAGATGCATCCGTGGTTACTAGGAATGGCTTGTCAAAGTCCGGGGCCCTGAGCACAGGGTCAGACATGAGCGTTGCCTTAAGTTGGGTAAAGGCCTTTTGACACTCATCAGTCCACTTAACTGCATTTGGCTGGGTCTTTTTGGTCAGGTCGGTCAGTGGGGCAGCGATTTGGCTGTAGTGTGGTACAAATCGCCTGTAGTATCCGGCCAAGCCTAAGAAGGATTGGACCTGCTTCTTTGACTTTGGGACAGGCCACTTTTGGATAGCATCCACCTTGGCCTGTAGGGGGTTTATGGTTCCTCGACCCACCTGGTGCCCCAGGTAAGTCACTCTGTTTTGGCCTATTTGACACTTTTTGGCCTTAACAGTTAGTCCGGCCTGCCTGATGCGCTCAAAGACCTTTTCCAGGTGTAGCAGGTGTTCGGGCCAGGAGTCTGAAAAAATGGCCACATCATCGAGGTAGGCAACTGCAAATTCTCCCAGTCCAGCTAGTAGACCATCTACTAGCCTCTGGAAGGTGGCGGGTGCATTTCGAAGGCCGAAAGGAAGGACATTGAATTCATACACCCCCGCATGGGTGACAAATGCTGACCTCTCCTTGGCAGGTTCATCTAGCGGTACTTGCCAGTACCCCTTGGTTAAGTCTATTGTAGAGATGAACTGGGCACGTCCCAACTTTTCCAATAGCTCATCGGTACGTGGCATTGGATAGTTGTCCGGACGAGTTACAGCATTTAGCTTACGGTAGTCCATGCAAAAGCGTATTTCCCCATCTGGTTTGGGTACCAGAACCACTGGAGATGCCCATGCACTGGTAGATGAGCGGATTATACCCATCTGTAGCATGTTCTGGATCTCCCGTTCTATAGCAGCTTGGGCATGAGGAGACACTCGGTAGGGTGGGGTTCTGATTGGGTGAGCATTACCTGTATCAATGGAGTGGTGTGCCCGTTCAGTCCGTCCTGGGGTGGCTGAGAACAATGGGGCGAAGCTAGTGCACAGCTCCTTGATTTGTTGCCGCTGCAGACGTTCCAGGGTGGTTGAGAGGTTCACCTCTTCCACGCCACCGTCTTTTTTCCCGTCGTACTAGACACCGTCAGGCCACTCAGCATCCTCTCCCTGGACTGTAAACTGACAAACCTGTAAGTCTCTGGAATAGAAAGGCTTGAGAGAATTAACATGGTACACTTTAGGCTTTAGTGAGGAATTGGGAAATGCTATGAGGTAGTTTACAGCTCCCAGGCGCTCTTGGACCGTGAATGGCCCTTCCCATGATGCTTCCATCTTATGGGCCTGTTGCGCCTTCAAGACCATAACCTGGTCTCCTACCTTGAAGGAACGTTCTCTGGCATGTCTGTCATACCAGGCCTTTTGCTCTTCCTGAGCATTCTTTAGGTTCTCTCTAGCAAGGGCTAAAGAGTGTCGGAGGGTGCTTTGTAGGTTGCTTACAAAGTCCAGAATGTTAGTTCCTGGAGAAGGCGTAAACCCCTCCCATTGCTGCTTCACCAACTGTAATGGCCCCTTAACCTCGTGACCATACACAGGTTCAAATGGTGAAAACCCTAAACTGGGATGTGGTACAGCCCTGTAGGCAAACAGCAACTGCTGCAACACTAGGTCCCAATTATTGGAGAATTCGTTGATGAATGTTCGTATCATGGCCCCCAAAGTTCCATTGAACCTTTCCACCAGGCCATTGGTTTGATGGTGGTACGGGGTGGCAACCAAGTGATTCACCCCATGAGTTTCCCACAGTTTTTCCATGGTCCCTGCCAGGAAATTAGACCCTGAATCTGTAAGGATGTCGGAGGGCCAACCTACCCTGGCAAAGATGTCTGTTAGGGCCAGGCACACAGTGTTAGCCCTGGTGTTGCCTAGAGCTACTGCTTCTGGCCATCGGGTAGCAAAGTCCACTAAAGTCAGTACGTACTGCTTTCCTCTGGGCGTCTTTTTTGGGAAAGGGCCCAGAATATCCACAGCTACTCGCTGAAATGGGACCTCAATTATGGGGAGTGGCTGGAGAGGGGCCTTGACCTGGTCTTGAGGCTTTCCCACTCTTTGGCATACCTCACAAGACCGGACATACTTGGCAACGTCCTTGCCCATCCCCTCCCAGTGGAAGGACTTCCCCAACCGGTCCTTGGTTCTGTTCACCCCAGCATGGCCACTGGGATGATCATGGGCTAAGCTTAAGAGCTTCCCCCGGTACTTAGTTGGAACCACCAACTGTTTTTGCGGCTGCCATTCTTCACGGTGTCCACTAGAAAGAATTTCCTTGTATAAAAGTCCTTGGTCTATAACAAACCGTGATCGATTAGAAGAGCTGAGAGGCGGTGGGGTGCTCCGTGCCGCCGCCCAAGCTTTCTGAAGGCTGTCATCCGCTTCCTGCTCAGCCTGGAACTGTTCCCTTGAGGCTGGGGTCACCAGTTCTTCCTCAGACTGTGGACTTGGGCTTGGTCCCTCTGGAAGCGATGTAGGTGATGGGGTTGTTTCCGTTGCTGGTGAACCGCTCTCCGCTGGTGCACCTGAGGGTATTTCAGGCTCTGGCTGAGCCTTTTGGGTATGGCTGTCTGTTTCTTCTGCCAGTTTTGGCTCGCTGGCGCCCTCTGGCGTTGAGTTTGAAGATGTGGTTGCACTTGCTGGTGCTGGTTGCTGTTCTAGTTCCGGGCCTGGGACTGGAGGTGTTCTGGCTGTTTCAGTGGTAGGCATGGAATCCGGGTCCACTACCTCTGTCTGGGTCTCTGGTAACACAGACGGGGCCTCTGTGGACGGCTCAGGAACAGGAATGGGTCTGGAAGCTTGCCTGGTTTGGCTACGTGTAACCATTCCCACTCGCTTGGCCCGCTTCACCTGGTTGGCCAAGTCTTCCCCCAGTAGCATGGGGATAGGATAATTGTCATAGACTGCAAAAGTCCACATTCCTGACCAGCCTTTGTACTGGACAGGCAGTTGAGCTGTAGGCAAGTCTACAGCTTGTGACACGAAGGGGTAAATTGTAACTTTGGCCTTTGGGTTGATGAATTTGGGGTCAACGAAGGATTGGTGGATAGCTGACACTTGTGCCCCCGTGTCTCTCCACGCAGTAACCTTCTGTTTATGACAGGGTCGAAGGTGTTTCCAGCTCAGAGGGACTGGGGTCAGAGCTGGGGGTCAGGGCTGTGGGGGGGATGGAGTCGAGGGTGTTTCCAGCTCAGAGGGACTGAGGTCGGAGCTGGGGGTCAGGGCTGTGGGGGGATGGAGTCTAGGGGTTTTCCAGCTCAGAGGGACAGGGCTCGGAGCTGGGGGTCAGGGCTGTGGGGGGGATGGGGTCGTAGGGTTTTCCACCTCAGAGGGACTGGGCTCGGAGCTGGGAATCAGGGCTCTGGGGGGGTTGGGGTCAGGGGGTTTCCAGCTCAGAGGGGCTGGACTCGGAGCTGGGGGTCATGGCTGTGGGGGGATGGAGTCGAGGGGGTTCCAGCTTAGAGGGACTGTGCCCAGAGCTGGGGGTCAGGGCTGTGGGGGGGATTGGGTCAGTGGATTTCCAGCTTAGAGGGACTGTGCCCAGAGCTGGGGGTCAGGGCTGTGGAGGGGATGGGGACAGGAGGTTTCCAGCTCAGAGGGACTGGCCTCGGAGCTGGGAGTCAGGGCTGTGGGGGGATGGGGTGAGGGAGTTTCCAGCTCAGAGGGACTGGGCGCAGAGCTGGCGGTCAGGGCTGTGGGGGGATGGGGTTAAGGGGTTTCCAGCTCAGAGGGACTGGGCTCGGAGCTGGGGGTCAGGACTGTGGGGGGGATGGGGTCAGTGGGTTTCCAGCTCAGAGGGACTGGCCTCGGAGCTGGGGGTCAGGGCTGTGGGGGGAATGGGGTCGAAGGGGTTTCCAGCTCAGAGGGATTGGGCTCGGAGCTGGGGGTCAGGGCTGTGGGGGGGATGGGGTCGAAGGGGTTTCCAGCTCAGAGGGATTGGGCTCGGAGCTGGGGGTCAGGGCTGTGGGGGGATGGGGTGAGGGGGTTTCCAGCTCAGAGGGACTGGGCTCGGAGCTCGGGGTCAGGACTGTAGGGGGGATGGGGTCAGGGGGTTTCCAACTCAGAGGGACTGGCCTCGGAGCTGGGGGTCAGGGCTGTGGGGGGGATGGGGTCGAAGGGGTTTCCAGCTCAGAGGGATTGGGCTCGGAGCTGGGGGTCAGGGCTGTGGGGGGATGGGGTCCAGGGGATTTCCAGCTCAGAGGGTCTGGGCTCGGAGCTAGGGGTCAGGGCTCTGGGGGGATGGGGTCATGAGGTTTCCAGCTCAGAGGGACTGGGTTAGGAGCTGGGGGTCAGGACTGTGGGGGGGATGGGGTCAGGGGGTTTCCAGCTCAGAGGGGCTGGGCTTGGAGCTGGGGGTCAGGGCTCTGGGGGGGATGGGGTCGAGGGGGTTTCCAGCTCAGAGGGACTGGGCTCGGAGCTGGGGGTCAGGGCTGTGGGGGGATGGGGTCGAGGGGATTTCCAGCTCAGAGGGACTGGGCTCGGAGGTGGGGGTCAGGGCTGTGAGGGGATGGGGTCATGGGGTTTCCAGCTCAGAGGGACTGGGTTCGGAGCTGGGGGTCAGGGCTGTGGGGTGGTAGGGTCAGGGGGTTTCCAGCTCAGAGGGACTGGGCTCAGAGCTGGGGGTCAGGGCTGTGGGGGGGATGGGGTCGAAGGTGTTTCCAGCTCAGAGGGACTGGGGTCAGAGCTGGGGGTCAGGGCTGTGGGGGGGATGGAGTCGAGGGTGTTTCCAGCTCAGAGGGACTGAGGTCGGAGCTGGGGGTCAGGGCTGTGAGGGGATGGGGTCATGGGGTTTCCAGCTCAGAGGGACTGGGGTCAGAGCTGGGGTTCAGGGCTGTGGGGGGATGGGGTCCAGGGGATTTCCAGCTCAGAGGGACTGGTCTCGGAGCTGGGGGTCAGGGCTGTAAGGGGGATGGGGTCAGGAGGTTTCCAGCTCAGAGGGACTGGGCTCGGAGCTGGGGGTCAGGGCTGTGGGGGGGATGGGGTCGAGGGTGTTTCCAGCTTAGAGGGACTGGGGTCGGAGCTGGGGGTCAGGGCTGTGGGGGAATGTGGTCGAGGGGGTTTCCAGCTCAGAGGGACTGGGCTCGGAGCTGGGGGTCAGGGCTGTGCGGGGGATTGGGTCGAAGGTGTTTCCAGCTCAGAGGGACTGGGCTCGGAGCTGGGGGTCAGGGCTGTTGGGGCGATGGAGTCGAGAGGGTTTCCAGCTCAGAGGGACTGGGGTTGGAGCTAGAGGTCAGGGCTGTTGGGGGGTTGGGGTCACGGGGTTTGCAGCCCAGAGGGGCTGGGCTCGGAGCTGGGGGTCCGTGTTGTGCGGGGGATGGGGTCTGGGGGTTTCCAGCTCAGAGGGATTGGGCTCAGAGCTGGGGGTCAGGTCCCTGGGGGGGGATGGGGCCAGGGGGTTTCCAGCTCAGAGGGACTGGGCTCGGAGCTAGGGATCAGGGCTGTGGGGGGGTTGGGGTCACGGGGTTTCCAGCCCAGAGGGGCTGGGCTCGGAGCTGGGGGTCAGGGCTGTGGGGGGGATGGGGTCGAAGTGGTTTCCAGCTTAGAGGGACTGGGCTTAGAGCTGGGGATCAGGGCTGTGGGGGATTTGGGGTCACGGGGTTTCCAGCCCAGAGGGGCTGGGCTCGGAGCTGGGGGTCATGGCTGTGGAGGATGAGGTCGAGGGGGTTTCCAGCTCAGAGGGGCTGGGGTCGGAGCTGGGGGTCAGGGATGTGGGGGGATGGGTTCAGGGGGTTTCCAGCTCAGAGGGACTGGGCTCGTAGCTGGGGGTCAGGGCTGTGGGGGGGATGGGGTCGAGAGGGTTTCCAGCTGTGAGGGACTGGGCTCAGAGCTGGGGGTCAGGGCTGTGGGGGGATGGGGTCAACGGGGTTTCCAGCTCAGAGGGACTGGGCTCCGAGCTGGGGGTCAGGGCTGTGGGGGGGATGGAGTGAGGGGGTTTCCAGCTCAGACGGACTACGCTTGGAGCTCGGGGTCAAGGATGTGGGGGAAATGGGGTCAGGGGGTTTCATGCTCAGAGGGGCTGGGCTCGGAGCTGGGGGTCAGGGCTGTGGTGGGGTTGAGATGAGGGGGTTTCGAGCTCAGAGGGACTGGGCTCGGAGCTGGGGGTCAGGGCTATGGGGGGGTTGAGATCAGGGGGTTTCGAGCTCAGAGGGACTGGGCTCGGAGCTGGGGGTCAGAGCTGTGGGGGGGATGGGGTCGAGGGAATATCCAGCTCAGAGGGACTGGGCTCGGAGGTAAGAGTCACTGCTGTGGGGGGGATGGGGTCAGTGGGTTTCCAGCTCAGAGGGACTGGGCTCGGAGCTGGGGGTCAGGGCTGTGGGAAGGACGGAGTCGAGGCGGTTCCCAGCTCAGAGAGACTGGGCTTGAAGCTGGGAGTCAGGGCTGTCGGGGGGATGGGGTCGAGGGGATTTCCAGCTCAGAGGGACTGGGTTCGGAGCTGGGGGTCAGGGCTGTAGGGGGGATGGGGTCGAAGGTGTTTCCAGCTCAGAGGGACTGGGTTCGGAGCTGGGGGTCAGGGCTGTGGGGGGATAGGGTCAGGGGGTTTCCAGCTCAGAGGGACTGGGTTCGGAGGTGGGGGTCAGGGCTGTGGGGGGATGGAGTCTTGGGGGTTTCCAGCTCAGAGGGACAGGGCTCGGAGCTGTTGGTCAGGGCTGTGGGGGGGATGGGGTCAAGGGGGTTTCCAGCTCAGAGGGACTGGGTTCGGAGGTGGGGGTTAGGGCTGTGGGGGGGATGGGGTCGAAGGTGTTTCCAGCTCAGAGGGACTGTGGTCGGAGCTGAGGGTCAGGGCTGTGGGGGGATGGAGTCTTGGGGGTTTCCAGCTCAGAGGGGCTTGGCTCGGAGCTGGGGGTCAGGGCTGTGCGGGGGATTGGGTCGAAGGTGTTTCCAGCTCAGAGGGACTGGGCTCGGAGCTGGGGGTCAGGGCTGTGGGGGGGATGGGGTCAGGGGGTTTCCAGCTCAGAGGGACTGGGCTCGGAGCCGGGGGTCAGGGCTATGAGGGGGATGGGGTGAGGGGGTTTCCAGCTCAGAGGGACTGGGCTCGGAGCTGGGGGTCAGGGCTGAGGAGGGATGGGATCGAGGGGCTTTCTAGCTCAGAGGGACTGGGCTCGGAGCTGGGGGTCAGGGCTGTGGGGGGGATGGGGTCAGGGGGTTTCCAGCTCAGAGGGACTGGGCTCGGAGCTGGGGGTCAGGGCTGTGGGGGGTATGGGGTCGAGGGTGTTTCCAGCTTAGAGGGACTGGGGTCGGAGCTGGGGGTCAGGGCTGTGGGGGAATGTGGTCGAGGGGGTTTCCAGCTCAGAGGGACTGGGCTCGGAGCTGGGGGTCAGGGCTGTGCGGGGGATTGGGTCGAAGGTGTTTCCAGCTCAGAGGGACTGGGCTCGGAGCTGGGGGTCAGGGCTGTGGGGGGGATGGAGTCGAGAGGGTTTCCAGCTCAGAGGGACTGGGGTTGGAGCTAGAGGTCAGGGCTGTTGGGGGGTTGGGGTCACGGGGTTTCCAGCCCAGAGGGGCTGGGCTCGGAGCTGGGGGTCCGTGTTGTGCGGGGGATGGGGTCTGGGGGTTTCCAGCTCAGAGGGATTGGGCTCAGAGCTGGGGGTCAGGTCCCTGGGGGGGGATGGGGCCAGGGGGTTTCCAGCTCAGAGGGACTGGGCTCGGAGCTAGGGATCAGGGCTGTGGGGGGGTTGGGGTCACGGGGTTTCCAGCCCAGAGGGGCTGGGCTCGGAGCTGGGGGTCAGGGCTGTGGGGGGGATGGGGTCGAAGTGGTTTCCAGCTTAGAGGGACTGGGCTTAGAGCTGGGGATCAGGGCTGTGGGGGATTTGGGGTCACGGGGTTTCCAGCCCAGAGGGGCTGGGCTCGGAGCTGGGGGTCATGGCTGTGGAGGATGAGGTCGAGGGGGTTTCCAGCTCAGAGGGGCTGGTCTCGGAGCTGGACGTCAGGGCTGTGGGGGGGATGGGGTCAGGGAGTTTCCAGCTCAGAGGGACTGGGGTCAGAGCTGGGGGTCAGGGATGTGGGGGGATGGGTTCAGGGGGTTTCCAGCTCAGAGGGACTGGGCTCGTAGCTGGGGGTCAGGGCTGTGGGGGGGATGGGGTCGAGAGGGTTTCCAGCTGTGAGGGACTGGGCTCCGAGCTGGGGGTCAGGGCTGTGGGGGGGATGGAGTGAGGGGGTTTCCAGGTCAGACGGACTACGCTTGGAGCTCGGGGTCAAGGATGTGGGGGAAATGGGGTCAGGGGGTTTCATGCTCAGAGGGGCTGGGCTCGGAGCTGGGGGTCAGGGCTGTGGGGGGGATGGGGTCGACGGGGTTTCCAGCTCAGAGGGACTGGGCTCCGAGCTGGGGGTCAGGGCTGTGGGGGGGATGGGGTCAGGGAGTTTCCAGCTCAGAGGGACTGGGCTCGGAGCTGGGGGTCAGAGCTGTGGGGGGGATGGGGTCGAGGGAATATCCAGCTCAGAGGGACTGGGCTCGGAGGTAAGAGTCACTGCTGTGGGGGGGATGGGGTCAGTGGGTTTCGAGCTCAGAGGGACTGGGCTCGGAGCTGGGGGTCAGGGCTGTGGGAAGGACGGAGTCGAGGCGGTTCCCAGCTCAGAGAGACTGGGCTTGAAGCTGGGAGTCAGGGCTGTCGGGGGGGATGGGGTCGAGGGGATTTCCAGCTCAGAGGGACTGGGCTCGGAGGTGGGTGTCAGGGCTGTGGGGGGATGGGGTCATGGGGTTTCCAGCTCAGAGGGACTGGGTTCGGAGCTGGGGGTCAGGGCTGTAGGGGGGATGGGGTCGAAGGTGTTTCCAGCTCAGAGGGACTGGGTTCGGAGCTGGGGGTCAGGGCTGTGGGGGGATAGGGTCAGGGGGTTTCCAGCTCAGAGGGACTGGGTTCGGAGGTGGGGGTCAGGGCTGTGGGGGGATGGAGTCTTGGGGGTTTCCAGCTCAGAGGGACAGGGCTCGGAGCTGGTGGTCAGGGCTGTGGGGGGATAGGGTCAGGGGGTTTCCAGCTCAGAGGGACTGGGTTCGGAGGTGGGGGTTAGGGCTGTGGGGGGGATGGGGTCGAAGGTGTTTCCAGCTCAGAGGGACTGTGGTCGGAGCTGGGGGTCAGGGCTGTGGGGGGATGGAGTCTTGGGGGTTTCCAGCTCAGAGGGGCTTGGCTCGGAGCCGGGGGTCAGGGCTGTGAGGGGGATGGGGTGAGGGGGTTTCCAGCTCAGAGGGACTGGGCTCGGAGCTGGGGGTCAGGGCTGAGGAGGGATGGGATCGAGGGGCTTTCTAGCTCAGAGGGACTGGGCTCGGAGCTGTGGGTCAGGGCTGTGGGGGGGATGGGGTCAGGGGGTTTCCAGCTCAGAGGGACTGGGCTCGGAGCTGGGGGTCAGGGCTGTGGGGTGGATGGGGTCGAGGGTGTTTCCAGGTTAGAGGGACTGGGGTCAGAGCTGGGGGTCAGGGCTGTGGGGGAATGTGGTCGAGGGGGTTTCCAGCTCAGAGGGACTGGTCTCGGAGCTGGGGGTCAGGGCTGTGGGGGGGATGGGGTCAGGGGGTTTCCAGCTCAGAGGGACTGGGCTCGGATCGGGGGGTCAGGGCTGTTGGGGGGATGGAGTCGAGGGGGTTTCCAGCTCAGAGGGACTGCGTTCGGAGCTGGGGGTCAGGGCTGTGTGGGGGAAGGGGTCAGGGTGTTCCCAGCTCAGAAGGACTGGGGTCAGAGCTGGGGGTCAGGGCTGTGGGGGGGATGGAGTCGAGAGGGTTTCCAGCTCAGAGGGACTGGGGTTGGAGCTAGAGGTCAGGGCTGTTGGGGGGTTGGGGTCACGGGGTTTCCAGCCCAGAGGGGCTGGGCTCGGAGCTGGGGGTCCGTGTTGTGCGGGGGATGGGGTCTGGGGGTTTCCAGCTCAGAGGGATTGGGCTCAGAGCTGGGGGTCAGGTCCCTGGGGGGGGATGGGGCCAGGGGGTTTCCAGCTCAGAGGGACTGGGCTCGGAGCTAGGGATCAGGGCTGTGGGGGGGGTTGGGGTCACGGGGTTTCCAGCCCAGAGGGGCTGGGCTCGGAGCTGGGGGTCAGGGCTGTGGGGGGGATGGGGTCGAAGTGGTTTCCAGCTTAGAGGGACTGGGCTTAGAGCTGGGGATCAGGGCTGTGGGGGGGTTGGGGTCACGGGGTTTCCAGCCCAGAGGGGCTGGGCTCGGAGCTGGGGGTCATGGCTGTGGGGGATGAGGTCGAGGGGGTTTCCAGCTCAGAGGGGCTGGTCTCGGAGCTGGAGGTCAGGGCTGTGGGGGGGATGGGGTCAGGGAGTTTCCAGCTCAGAGGGACTGGGGTCAGAGCTGGGGGTCAGGGATGTGGGGGGATGGGTTCAGGGGGTTTCCAGCTCAGAGGGACTGGGCTCGTAGCTGGGGGTCAGGGCTGTGGGGGGGATGGGGTCGAGAGGGTTTCCAGCTGTGAGGGACTGGGCTCAGAGCTGGGGGTCAGGGCTGTGGGGGGATGGGGTCAACGGGGTTTCCAGCTCAGAGGGACTGGGCTCCGAGCTGGGGGTCAGGGCTGTGGGGGGGATGGAGTGAGGGGGTTTCCAGCTCAGACGGACTACGCTTGGAGCTCGGGGTCAAGGATGTGGGGGAAATGGGGTCAGGGGGTTTCATGCTCAGAGGGGCTGGGCTCGGAGCTGGGGGTCAGGGCTGTGGGGGGGATGGGGTCGACGGGGTTTCCAGCTCAGAGGGACTGGGCTCGGAGCTGGGGGTCAGGGCTATGGGGGGGTTGGGATCAGGGGGTTTCGAGCTCAGAGGGACTGGGCTCGGAGCTGGGGGTCAGGGCTGTGGGGGGGATGGGGTCGAGGGAATATCCAGCTCAGAGGGACTGGGCTCGGAGGTAAGAGTCACTGCTGTGGGGGGGATGGGGTCAGTGGGTTTCCAGCTCAGAGGGGCTGGACTTTTAGATGGGGATCAGGGCTGTGGGGGGATGGGGTCAGGGTGTTTTCAGCTCAGAGGGACTGGGCTCGGAGCTGGGGGTCAGGGCTGTGGGAAGGACGGAGTCGAGGCGGTTCCCAGCTCAGAGAGTCTGGGCTTGAAGCTGGGGGTCAGGGCTATGGGGAGGTTGGGATCAGGGGGTTTCGAGCTCAGAGGGACTGGGCTCGGAGCTGGAGGTCAGGGCTATGGGGAGGTTGGGATCAGGGGGTTTCCAGCTCAGAGGGACTGGGCTCGGAGGTGGGTGTCAGGGCTGTGGGGGGATGGGGTTATGGGGTTTCCAGCTCAGAGGGACTGGGTTCGGAGCTGGGGGTCAGGGCTGTAGGGGGGATGGGGTCGAAGGTGTTTCCAGCTCAGAGGGACTGGGTTCGGAGCTGGGGGTCAGGGCTGTGGGGGGATAGGGTCAGGGGGTTTCCAGCTCAGAGGGACTGGGTTCGGAGGTGTGGGTCAGGGCTGTGGGGGGATGGAGTCTTGGGGGTTTCCAGCTCAGAGGGACAGGGCTCGGAGCTGGGGGTCAGGGCTGTGCGGGGTATGGGGTCAGCGAGTTTCCAGCTCAGTGGGGCTGGACTCGGAGCGGGTGGTCAGGGCTGTGGGGTGGATGGGGTCAGGGGGTTTCCCAGCTCAGAGGGACTGGGCGAAGAGCTGGGGGTCAGGGCTGTGGGGGGATGGGGTCAGGGGGTTCCAGCTTAGAGGGACTGTGCCCAGAGCTGGGGGTCAGGGCTGTGGGGAGGATTGGGTCAGGGGGTTTCCAGCTCAGAGGGACTGGGCTCGGAACGGGTGGCCAGGGCTGTGGGGGGGATGGAGTCAAGGGGGTTTCCAGCTCTGAGGGGCTGGGCTCGGAGCTGGGGGTCAGGGCTTTGCGGTAATGGGGTCGAGGGGGTTTCCAGCTGAGAGGGACTGGGCTCGGACCTGGGACTCAGGGCTGTGGGGGGGATGGGGTCAGGGGGTTTCCAGCTCAGAGGGACTGGGCTCGGAGCTGGGGGTCAGAGCTGGAGAGGGATGGGATCGAGGGGCTTTCTAGCTCAGAGGGACTGGGCTCGGAGCTGGGGGTCAGGGCTGTGGGGGGGATGGGGTCAGGGGGTTTCCAGCTGAGAGGGACTGGGCTCGGAGCTGGGGGTCAGGGCTGGGGAGGGATGGGATCGAGGGACTTTCTAGCTCAGAGGGACTGGGCTCGGAGCTGGGGGTCAGGGCTGTGGGGGGGGATGGGGTCAGGGGGTTTCCAGCTCAGAGGGACTGGGCTCGGAGCTGGGGGTCAGGGCTGAGGGGTGGATGGGGTCGAGGGTGTTTCCAGGTTAAAGGGACTGGGGTCGGAGCTGGGGGTCAGGGCTGTGGGGGAATGTGGTCGAGGGGGTTTCCAGCTCAGAGGGACTGGGCTCGGAGCTGGGGGTCAGGGCTGTGGGGGGGATGGGGTCAGGGGGTTTCCAGCTCAGAGGGACTGGGCTCGGATCGCGGGGTCAGGGCTGTTGGGGGGATGGAGTCGAGGGGGTTTCCAGCTCAGAGGGACTGCGTTCGGAGCTGGGGGTCAGGGCTGTGTGGGGGAAGGGGTCGAGGGTGTTTCCAGCTCAGAAGGACTGGGGTCAGAGCTGGGGGTCAGGGCTGTTGGGGGGTGGGGTCGTAGGGTTTTCCACCTCAGAGGGACTGGGCTCGGAGGTGGGGGTCACGGCTGTGGGGGGGATCGGGTCGAGGAGGTTTCCAGCTCAGAGGCACTGGGCTCAGAGCTGGGGGTCAGGTCCCTGGGGGGGATGGGGCCAGGGGGTTTCCAGCTCAGAGGGACTGGGCTCGAGGCTAGGGATCAGGGCTGTGGGGGGGTTGGGGTCACGGGGTTTCTAGCCCAGAGGGGCTGGGCTCGGAGCTGGGGGTCAGGGCTGTGGGGGGGATGGGGTCGAAGTGGTTTCCAGCTTAGAGGGACTGGGCTTAGAGCTGGGGATCAGGGCTGTGGGGGGGTTGGGGTCACGGGGTTTCCAGCCCAGAGGGGCTGGGCTCGGAGCTGGGGGTCAGGGCTGTGGGGGGGATGGGGTCGAGGGTGTTTCCAACTCAGAGGGACTGGGCTCAGAGCTGGGGGTCAGGGATGTGGATGGATGGGGTCGAGGGGGTTTCCAGCTCAGAGGGACTGGGGTCGGAGCTGGGGGTGAGGGCTGTGGGTGGGATGCAGTCGAGGGGTTTTCTAGCTCAGAGGGGCTGGGCGCGGAGCTGGGGGTCAGGTCTGTGGGGGGATTCGGGTCAGGGGGCTTCCAGCTCAGAGGGGCTGCGCTCGGAGCTGGGGGTCAGGGTTGTGGGGGGATGGAGTCTTGGGGGTTTCCAGCTCAGAGGGACAGGGCTCGGAGCTGGGGGTCAGGGCTGTGCGGGGTATGGGATCAGCGAGTTTCCAGCTCAGAGGGGCTGGACTCGGAGCGGGTGGTCAGGGCTGTGGGGGGGATGGGGTCAGGGGGTTTCCCAGCTCAGAGGGACTGGGCGAAGAGCTGGGGGTCAGGGCTGTGGGGGGATGGGGTCAGGGGGTTCCAGCTTAGAGGGACTGTGCCCAGAGCTGGGGGTCAGGGCTGTGGGGAGGATTGGGTCAGGGGGTTTCCAGCTCAGAGGGACTGGGCTCGGAGCGGGTGGCCAGGGCTGTGGGGGGGATGGGGTCAAGGGGGTTTCCAGCTCTGAGGGGCTGGGCTCAGAGCTGGGGGTCAGGGCTTTGGGGTAATGGGGTCGAGGGGGTTTCCAGCTCAGAGGGACTGGGCTCGGAGCTGGGAGTCAGGACTGTGGGGGGGATGGGGTCAAGGGGGTTTCCAGGTCTGAGGGGCTGGGCTCGGAGCTGGGGGTCAGGGCTGTGGGGTAATGGGGTCGAGGGGGTTTCCAGCTCAGAGGGACTGGGCTCGGAGCTGGGAGTCAGGGCTGTGGGGGGGATGGGGTCAGTGGTTTTCCAGCTCAGAGGACTGGGCTCGGAGCTGGGGGTCAGGACTGTTTGGGGGATGGGGTCAGTGGTTTTCCAGCTCAGAGGGACTGGGCTCGGAGCTGGGAGTCAGGACTGTAGGGGGGATGGGGTCAGGGGGTTTCCAGCTCAGAGGGACTTGGCTCGTAGCTGGGCGTCAGGGCTGGGGAGGGATGGGATCGAGGGGCTTTCTAGCTCAGAGGGAGTGGGCTCGGAGCTGGGGGTCAGGGCTGTGGGGGGGATGGGGTCAGGGGGTTTCCACCTCAGAGGGACTGGGCTCGGAGCTGGGGGTCAGGGCTGAGGGGTGGATTGGGTCGAGGGTGTTTCCAGGTTAAAGGGACTGGGGTCGGAGCTTTGGGTCAGGGCTGTGGGGGAATGTGGTCGAGGGGGTTTCCAGCTCAGAGGGACTGGGCTCGGAGCTGGGGGTCAGGGCTGTGGGGGGGATGGGGTCAGAGGGTTTCCAGCTCAGAGGGACTGGGCTTGGATCGCGGGGTCAGGGCTGTTGGGGGGATGGAGTCGAGGGGGTTTCCAGCTCAGAGGGACTGGGGTCAGAGCTGGGGGTCAGGGCTGTTGGGGGGTGGGGTCGTAGGGTTTTCCACCTCAGAGGGACTAGGTTCGGAGCTGGGGGTCAGGGCTGTGGGGGGATAGGGTCAGGGGGTTTCCAGCTCAGAGGGACTGGGTTCGGAGGTGGAGGTCAGGGCTGTGGGGGGATGGAGTCTTGGGGGTTTCCAGCTCAGAGGGACTGGGCTCGGAGCTGGGGGTCAGGGCTGTGCGGGGTATGGGGTCAGCGAGTTTCCAGCTCAGAGGGGCTGGACTCGGAGCGGGTGGTCAGGGCTGTGGGGTGGATGGGGTCAGGGGTTTCCCAGCTCAGGGGGACTGGGCGAAGAGCTGGGGGTCAGGGCTGTGGGGGGATGGGGTCAGGGGGTTCCAGCTTAGAGGGACTGTGCCCAGAGCTGGGGGTCAGGGCTGTGAGGAGGATTGGGTCAGGGGGTTTCAAGCTCAGAGGGACTGGGCTCGGAGCGGGTGGCCAGGGCTGTGGGGGGGATGGGGTCAAGGGGGTTTCCAGCTCTGAGGGGCTGGGCTCGGAGCTGGGGGTCAGGGCTGTGGGGTAATGGGGTCGAGGGGGTTTCCAGCTCAGAGGGACTGGGCTCGGATCGCGGGGTCAGGGCTGTTGGGGGGATGGAGTCGAGGGGGTTTCCAGCTCAGAGGGACTGCGTTCGGAGCTGGGGGTCAGGGCTGTGTGGGGGAAGGGGTCGAGGGTGTTTCCAGCTCAGAGGGACTGGGGTCAGAGCTGGGGGTCAGGGCTGTTGGGGGGTGGGGTCGTAGGGTTTTCCACCTCAGAGGGACTGGGTTCGGAGCTGGGGGTCAGGGCTGTGGGGGGATAGGGTCAGGGGGTTTCCAGCTCAGAGGGACTGGGTTCGGAGGTGGGGGTCAGGGCTGTGGGGGGATGGAGTCTTGGGGGTTTCCAGCTCAGAGGGACAGGGCTTGGAGCTGGGGGTCAGGGCTGTGCGGGGTATGGGGTCAGCGAGTTTCCAGCTCAGAGGGGCTGGACTCGGAGCGGGTGGTCAGGGCTGTGGGGGGGATGGGGTCAGGGGGTTTCCCAGCTCAGAGGGACTGGGCGAAGAGCTGGGGGTCAGGGCTGTGGGGGGATGGGGTCAGGGGGTTCCAGCTTAGAGGGACTGTGCCCAGAGCTGGGGGTCAGGGCTGTGGGGAGGATTGGGTCAGGGGGTTTCCAGCTCAGAGGGACTGGGCTCGGAGCTGGGGGTCAGGGCTGGGGAGGGATGGGATCGAGGGGCTTTCTAGCTCAGAGGGACTGGGCTCGGAGCTGGGGGTCAGGGCTGTGGGGGGGATGGGGTCAGGGGGTTTCCAGCTCAGAGGGACTGGGCTCGGAGCTGGGAGTCAGGGCTGTGGGGTAATGGGGTCGAGGGGGTTTCCAGCTCAGAGGGACTGGGTTCGGAGCTGGGGGTTATGGCTGGGGAGGGATGGGATCGAGGGGCTTTCTAGCTCAGAGGGACTGGGCTCGGAGCTGGGGGTCAGGGCTGTGGCGGGGATGGGGTCAGTGGTTTTCCAGCTCAGAGGGACTGGGCTCGGAGCTGGGGGTCAGGACTGTAGGGGGGATGGGGTCAGGGGGTTTCCAGCTCAGAGGGACTGGGCTCGGAGCTGAGGGTCAGGGCTGGAGAGGGATGGGATCGAGGGGCTTTCTAGCTCAGAGGGACTGGGCTCGGAGCTGGGGGTCAGGGCTGTGGGGGGGATGGGGTCAGGGGGTTTCCAGCTCAGAGGGACTGGGTTCGGAGCTGGGGGTTATGGCTGGGGAGGGATGGGATCGAGGGGCTTTCTAGCTCAGAGGGACTGGGCTCGGAGCTGGGGGTCAGGGCTGTGGGGGGGGATGGGGTCAGGGGGTTTCCAGCTCAGAGGGACTGGGCTCGGAGCTGGGGGTCAGGGCTGAGGGGTGGATGGGGTCGAGGGTGTTTCCAGGTTAAAGGGACTGGGGTCGGAGCTGGGGGTCAGGGCTGTGGGGGAATGTGGTCGAGGGGGTTTCCAGCTCAGAGGGACTGGGCTCGGAGCTGGGGGTCAGGGCTGTGGGGGGGATGGGGTCAGGGGGTTTCCAGCTCAGAGGGACTGGGCTCGGATCGCGGGGTCAGGGCTGTTGGGGGGATGGAGTCGATGGGGTTTCCAGCTCAGAGGGACTGCGTTCGGAGCTGGGGGTCAGGGCTGTTTGGGGGAAGGGGTCGAGGGTGTTTCCAGCTCAGAGGGACTGGGGTCAGAGCTGGGGGTCAGGGCTGTTGGGGGGTGGGGTCGTAGGGTTTTCCACCTCAGAGGGACTGGGTTCGGAGCTGGGGGTCAGAGCTGTGGGGGGATAGGGTCAGGGGTTTCCAGCTCAGAGGGACTGGGTTCGGAGGTGGGGGTCTGGGCTGTGGGTGGATGGAGTCTTGGGGGTTTCCAGCTCAGAGGGACAGGGCTCGGAGCTGGGGGTCAGGGCTGTGCGGGGTATGGGGTCAGCGAGTTTCCAGCTCAGAGGGGCTGGACTCGGAGCGGGTGGTCAGGGCTGTGGGGTGGATGGGGTCAGGGGGTTTCTCAGCTCAGAGGGACTGGGCGAAGAGCTGGGGGTCAGGGCTGTGGGGGGATGGGGTCAGGGGGTTCCAGCTTAGAGGGACTGTGCCCAGAGCTGGGGGTCAGGGCTGTGGGGAGGATTGGGTCAGGGGGGTTTCCAGCTCAGAGGGACTGGGCTCGGAGCGGGTGGCCAGGGTTGTGGGGGGGATGGGGTCAAGGGGGTTTCCAGCTCTGAGGGGCTGGGCTCGGAGCTGGGGGTCAGGGCTGTGGGGTAATGGGGTCGAGGGGGTTTCCAGCTCAGAGGGACTGGGCTCGGAGCTGGGAGTCAGGACTGTGGGGGGGATGGGGTCAAGGGGGTTTCCAGCTCTGAGGGGCTGGGCTCGGAGCTGGGGGTCAGGGCTGTGGGGTAATGGGGTCGAGGGGGTTTCCAGCTCAGAGGGACTGGGCTCGGAGCTGGGAGTCAGGGCTGTGGGGGGGGATGGGGTCAGTGGTTTTCCAGCTCAGAGGGACTGGGCTCGGAGCTGGGGGTCAGGACTGTAGCGGGGATGGGGTCAGGGGGTTTCCAGCTCAGAGGGACTGGGCTCGGAGCTGGGGGTCAGGGCTGTGCGGGGTATGGGGTCAGCGAGTTTCCAGCTCAGAGGGGCTGGACTCGGAGCGGGTGGTCAGGGCTGTGGGGTGGATGGGGTCAGGGGGTTTCCCAGCTCAGAGGGACTGGGCGAAGAGCTGGGGGTCAGGGCTGTGGGGGGATGGGGTCAGGGGGTTCCAGCTTAGAGGGACTGTGCCCAGAGCTGGGGGTCAGGGCTGTGGGGAGGATTGGGTCAGGGGGTTTCCAGCTCAGAGGGACTGGGCTCGGAGCGGGTGGCCAGGGTTGTGGGGGGGATGGGGTCAAGGGGGTTTCCAGCTCTGAGGGGCTGGGCTCGGAGCTGGGGGTCAGGGCTGTGGGGTAATGGGGTCGAGGGGGTTTCCAGCTCAGAGGGACTGGGCTCGGAGCTGGGAGTCAGGACTGTGGGGGGGATGGGGTCAAGGTGGTTTCCAGCTCTGAGGGGCTGGGCTCGGAGCTGGGGGTCAGGGCTGTGGGGTAATGGGGTCGAGGGGGTTTTCCAGCTCAGAGGGACTGGGCTCGGAGCTGGGAGTCAGGGCTGTGGGGGGGATGGGGTCAGTGGTTTTCCAGCTCAGAGGGACTTTGCTCGGAGCTGGGGGTGAGGGCTGGAGAGGGATGGGATCGAGGGGCTTTCTAGCTCAGAGGGACTGGGCTCGGAGCTGGGGGTCAGGGCTGTGGGGGGGATGGGGTCAGGGGGTTTCCAGCTCAGAGGGACTGGGCTCGGAGCTGGGGGTCAGGGCTGGGGAGGGATGGGATCGAGGGGCTTTCTAGCTCAGAGGGACTGGGCTCGGAGTTGGGGGTCAGGGCTGTGGGGGGGATGGGGTCAGAGGGTTTCCAGCTCAGAGGGACTGGGCTCGGAGCTGGGGGTCAGGGCTGAGGGGTGGATGGGGTCGAGGGTGTTTCCAGGTTAAAGGGACTGGGGTCGGAGCTGGGGGTCAGGGCTGTGGGGGAATGTGGTCGAGGGGGTTTCCAGCTCAGAGGGACTGGGCTCGGAGCTGGGGGTCAGGGCTGTGGGGGGGATGGGGTCAGGGGGTTTCCAGCTCAGAGGGACTGGGCTCGGATCGCGGGGTCAGGGCTGTTGGGGGGATGGAGTCGAGGGGGTTTCCAGCTCAGAGGGACTGCGTTCGGAGCTGGGGGTCAGGGCTGTGTGGGGGAAGGGGTCGAGGGTGTTTCCAGCTCAGAAGGACTGGGGTCAGAGCTGGGGGTCAGGGCTGTTGGGGGGTGGGGTCGTAGGGTTTTCCACCTCAGAGGGACTGGGCTCGGAGCTGGGGGTCAGGGCTGTGGTGGGGATCGGGTCGAGGAGGTTTCCAGCTCAGAGGCACTGGGCTCAGAGCTGGGGGTCAGGTCCCTGGGGAGGATGGGGCCAGGGGGTTTCCAGCTCAGAGGGACTGGGCTCGGAGCTAGGGATCAGGGCTGTGGGGGGGTTGGGGTCACGGGGTTTCCAGCCCAGAGGGGCTGGGCTCGGAGCTGGGGGTCAGGGCTGTGGGGGGGATGGGGTCGAAGTGGTTTCCAGCTTAGAGGGACTGGGCTTAGAGCTGGGGATCAGGGCTGTGGGGGGGTTGGGGTCACGGGGTTTCCAGCCCAGAGGGGCTGGGCTCGGAGCTGGGGGTCAGGGCTGTGGGGGGGATGGGGTCAGAGGGTTTCCAGCTCAGAGGGACTGGGCTTGGATCGCGGGGTCAGGGCTGTTGGGGGGATGGAGTCGAGGGGGTTTCCAGCTCAGAGGGACTGCGTTCGGAGCTGGGGGTCAGGGCTGTGTGGGGGAAGGGGTCGAGGGTGTTTCCAGCTCAGAGGGACTGGGGTCAGAGCTGGGGGTCAGGGCTGTTGGGGGGTGGGGTCGTAGGGTTTTCCACCTCAGAGGGACTGGGTTCGGAGCTGGGGGTCAGGGCTGTGGGGGGATAGGGTCAGGGGGTTTCCAGCTCAGAGGGACTGGGTTCGGAGGTGGGGGTCAGGGCTGTGGGGGGATGGAGTCTTGGGGGTTTCCAGCTCAGAGGGACAGGGCTCGGAGCTGGGGGTCAGGGCTGTGAGGGGTATGGGGTCAGCGAGTTTCCAGCTCAGAGGGGCTGGACTCGGAGCGGGTGGTCAGGGCTGTGGGGTGGATGGGGTCAGGGGGTTTCCCAGCTCAGAGGGACTGGGCGAAGACCTGGGGGTCAGGGCTGTGGGGGGATGGGGTCAGGGGGTTCCAGCTTAGAGGGACTGTGCCCAGAGCTGGGGGTCAGGGCTGTGGGGAGGATTGGGTCAGGGGGTTTCTAGCTCAGAGGGACTGGGCTCGGAGCTGGGGGTCAGGGCTGTGGGGGGGATGGGGTCAGGGGGTTTCCAGCTCAGAGGGACTGGGCTCGGAGCTGGGGGTCAGGGCTGGGGAGGGATGGGATCGAGGGGCTTACTAGCTCAGAGGGACTGGGCTCGGAGCTGGGGGTCAGGGCTGTGGGGGGGATGGGGTCAGGGGGTTTCCAGCTCAGAGGGACTGGGCTCGGAGCTGGGAGTCAGGGCTGTGGCGGGGATGGGGTCAGTGGTTTTCCAGCTCAGAGGGACTGGGCTCGGAGCTGGGGGTCAGGACTGTAGGGGGGATTGGGTCAGGGGGTTTCCAGCTCAGAGGGACTGGGCTCGGAGCTGGGGGTCAGGGCTGGGGAGGGATGGGATCGAGGGGCTTTCTAGCTCAGAGGGACTGGGCTCGTAGCTGGGGGTCAGGGCTGTGGGGGGGATGGGGTCAGGGGGTTTCCAGCTCAGAGGGACTGGGTTCGGAGCTGGGGGTTAGGGCTGGGGAGGGATGGGATCGAGGGGCTTTCTAGCTCAGAGGGACTGGGCTCGGAGCTGGGGGTCAGGGCTGTGGGGGGGATGGGGTCAGGGGGTTTCCAGCTCAGAGGGACTGGGCTCGGAGCTGGGGGTCAGGGCTGAGGGGTGGATGGGGTCGAGGGTGTTTCCAGGTTAAAGGGACTGGGTCGGAGCTGGGGGTCAGGGCTGTGGGGGAATGTGGTCGAGGGGGTTTCCAGCTCAGAGGGACTGGGCTCGGAGCTCGGGGTCAGGGCTGTGCGGGGGATGGGGTCAGGGGGTTTCCAGCTCAGAGGGACTGGGCTCGGATCGCGGGGTCAGGGCTGTTGGGGGGATGGAGTCGATGGGGTTTCCAGCTCAGAGGGACTGCGTTCGGAGCTGGGGGTCAGGGCTGTTTGGGGGAAGGGGTCGAGGGTGTTTCCAGCTCAGAGGGACTGGGGTCAGAGCTGGGGGTCAGGGCTGTTGGGGGGTGGGGTCGTAGGGTTTTCCACCTCAGAGGGACTGGGTTCGGAGCTGGGGGTCAGGGCTGTGGGGGGATAGGGTCAGGGGGTTTCCAGCTCAGAGGGACTGGGTTCGGAGGTGGGGGTCTGGGCTGTGGGTGGATGGAGTCTTGGGGGTTTCCAGCTCAGAGGGACAGGGCTCGGAGCTGGGGGTCAGGGCTGTGCGGGGTATGGGGTCAGCGAGTTTCCAGCTCAGAGGGGCTGGACTCGGAGCGGGTGGTCAGGGCTGTGGGGTGGATGGGGTCAGGGGGTTTCCCAGCTCAGAGGGACTGGGCGAAGAGCTGGGGGTCAGGGCTGTGGGGGGATGGGGTCAGGGGGTTCCAGCTTAGAGGGACTGTGCCCAGAGCTGGGGGTCAGGGCTGTGGGGAGGATTGGGTCAGGGGGTTTCCAGCTCAGAGGGACTGGGCTCGGAGGGGGTGGCCAGGGTTGTGGGGGGGATGGGGTCAAGGGGGTTTCCAGCTCTGAGGGGCTGGGCTCGGAGCTGGGGGTCAGGGCTGTGGGGTAATGGGGTCGAGGGGGTTTCCAGCTCAGAGGGACTGGGCTCGGAGCTGGGAGTCAGGACTGTGGGGGGGATGGGGTCAAGGGGGTTTCCAGCTCTGAGGGGCTGGGCTCGGAGCTGGGGGTCAGGGCTGTGGGGTAATGGGGTCGAGGGGGTTTCCAGCTCAGAGGGACTGGGCTCGGAGCTGGGAGTCAGGGCTGGGGGGGGGGCGGGGGTCAGTGGTTTTCCAGCTCAGAGGGACTTTGCTCGGAGCTGGGGTCAGGACTGTAGCGGGGATGGGGTCAGGGGGTTTCCAGCTTAGAGGGACTGGGCTCGGAGCTGGGGGTCAGGGCTGGAGAGGGATGGGATCGAGGGGCTTTCTAGCTCAGAGGGACTGGGCTCGGAGCTGGGGGTCAGGGCTGTGGGGGGGATGGGGTCAGGGGGTTTCCAGCTCAGAGGGACTGGGCTCGGAGCTGGGGGTCAGGGCTGGGGAGGGATGGGATCGAGGGGCTTTCTAGCTCAGAGGGACTGGGCTCGGAGCTGGGGGTCAGGGCTGTGGGGGGGATGGGGTCAGAGGGTTTCCAGCTCAGAGGGACTGGGCTCGGAGCTGGGGGTCAGGGCTGAGGGGTGGATGGGGTCGAGGGTGTTTCCAGGTTAAAGGGACTGGGGTCGGAGCTGGGGGTCAGGGCTGTGGGGGAATGTGGTCGAGGGGGTTTCCAGCTCAGAGGGACTGGGCTCGGAGCTGGGGGTCAGGGCTGTGGGGGGGATGGGGTCAGGGGGTTTCCAGCTCAGAGGGACTGGGCTCGGATCGCGGGGTCAGGGCTGTTGGGGGGATGGAGTCGAGGGGGTTTCCAGCTCAGAGGGACTGCGTTCGGAGCTGGGGGTCAGGGCTGTGTGGGGGAAGGGGTCGAGGGTGTTTCCAGCTCAGAAGGACTGGGGTCAGAGCTGGGGGTCAGGGCTGTTGGGGGGTGGGGTCGTAGGGTTTTCCACCTCAGAGGGACTGGGCTCGGAGCTGGGGGTCAGGGCTGTGGTGGGGATCGGGTCGAGGAGGTTTCCAGCTCAGAGGCACTGGGCTCAGAGCTGGGGGTCAGGTCCCTGGGGGGGATGGGGCCAGGGGGTTTCCAGCTCAGAGGGACTGGGCTCGGAGCTAGGGATCAGGGCTGTGGGGGGGTTGGGGTCACGGGGTTTCCAGCCCAGAGGGGCTGGGCTCGGAGCTGGGGGTCAGGGCTGTGGGGGGGATGGGGTCGAAGTGGTTTCCAGCTTAGAGGGACTGGGCTTAGAGCTGGGGATCAGGGCTGTGGGGGGGTTGGGGTCACGGGGTTTCCAGCCCAGAGGGGCTGGGCTCGGAGCTGGGGGTCAGGGCTGTGGGGGGGATGGGGTCGAGGGTGTTTCCAACTCAGAGGGACTGGGCTCAGAGCTGGGGGTCAGGGATGTGGGGGGATGGGGTCGTAGGGTTTTCCAGCTGAGAGGGACTGGGCGCGGAGCTGGGGGTCAGGTCTGTGGGGGGATTCGGGTCAGGGGGCTTCCAGCTCAGAGGGGCTGCGCTCCGAGCTGGGGGTCAGGGCTGTGGGGGGATGGAGTCTTGGGGGTTTCCAGCTCAGAGGGACAGGGCTCGGAGCTGGGGGTCAGGGCTGTGCGGGGTATGGGATCAGCGAGTTTCCAGCTCAGAGGGGCTGGACTCGGAGCGGGTGGTCAGGGCTGTGGGGGGGATGGGGTCAGGGGGTTTCCCAGCTCAGAGGGACTGGGCGAAGAGCTGGGGGTCAGGGCTGTGGGGGGATGGGGTCAGGGGGTTCCAGCTTAGAGGGACTGTGCAGAGAGCTGGGGGTCAGGGCTGTGGGGAGGATTGGGTCAGGGGGTTTCCAGCTCAGAGGGACTGGGCTCGGAGCGGGTGGCCAGGGCTGTGGGGGGGATGGGGTCAAGGGGGTTTCCAGCTCTGAGGGGCTGGGCTCGGAGCTGGGGGTCAGGGCTGTGGGGTAATGGGGTCGAGGGGGTTTCCAGCTCAGAGGGACTGGGCTCGGAGCTGGGAGTCAGGACTGTGGGGGGGATGGGGTCAAGGGGGTTTCCAGCTCTGAGGGGCTGGGCTCGGAGCTGGGGGTCAGGGCTGTGGGGTAATGGGGTCGAGGGGGGTTTCCAGCTCAGAGGGACTGGGCTCGGAGCTGGGAGTCAGGGCTGTGTTGGGGGGATGGGGTCAGTGGTTTTCCAGCTCAGAGGGACTGGGCTCGGAGGTGGGGGTCAGGGCTGTGGGAGGATGGGGTCATGGGGTTTGCAGCTCAGAGGGACTGGGTTCGGAGCTGGGGGTCAGGCCTGTGGGGGGATAGGGTCAGGGGGTTTCCAGCTCAGAGGGACTGGGTTCGGAGGTGGGGGTCAGGGCTGTGGGGGGGATGGGGTCGAAGGTGTTTCCAGCTCAGAGGGACTGGGGTCGGAGCTGGGGGTCAGGGCTGTGGGGGGATGGAGTCTTAGGGGTTTCCCGCTCAGAGGGACTGGGCTCGGAGCTGGGGGTCAGGGCTGTGCGGGGGATGGGGTCAGCGAGTTTCCAGCTCAGAGGGGCTGGACTCGGAGCGGGTGGTCAGGGCTGTGGGGGGGATGGGGTCAAGGGGTTTTCCAGCTCAGAGGGACTGGCCTCGGAGCGGGTGGTCAGGGCTGTGGGGGGGATGGGGTCAAGGGGGTTTCCAGCTCAGAGGGACTGGGCTCGGAGCTAGGGGTCAGGACTGTAGGGGGGATGGGGTCAGGGGGTTTCCAGCTCAGAGGGAGTGTGCCCAGAGCTGGGGGTCAGGGCTGTGGGGAGGATTGGGTCAGGGGGTTTCCAGCTCAGAGGGACTGGGCTCGGAGCGGGTGGCCAGGGCTGTGGGGGGGGATGGGGTCAAGGGGGTTTCCAGCTCTGAGGGGCTGGGCTCGGAGCTGGGGGTCAGGGCTGTGGGGTAATGGGGTCGAGGGGGTTTCCAGCTCAGAGGGACTGGGCTCGGAGCTGGGAGTCAGGGCTGTGGGGGGGATGGGGTCAGTGGTTTTCCAGCTCAGAGGGACTGGGCTCGGAGCTGGGGGTCAGGGCTGTGGGGGGGATGGTTTCAGGAGGTTTCCAGCTCAGAGGGACTGGGCTCGGAACTGGGGGTCAGGAGTGTAGGGGGGATGGGGTCAGGGGGTTTCCAGCTCAGAGGGACTGGGCTCGGAGCCGGGGGTCAGGGCTATGGGGGGGATGGGGTGAGGGGGTTTCCAGCTCAGAGGGACTTGGCTCGTAGCTGGGCGTCAGGGCTGGGGAGGGATGGGATCGAGGGGCTTTCTAGCTCAGAGGGACTGGGCTCGGAGCTGGGGGTCAGGGCTGTGGGGGGGATGGGGTCAGGGAGTTTCCAGCTCAGAGGGACTGGGCTCGGAGCTGGGCGTCAGGGCTGGGGAGGGATGGGATCGAGGGGCTTTCTAGCTCAGAGGGACTGGGCTCGGAGCTGGGGGTCAGGGCTGAGGGGTTGATGGGGTCGAGGGTGTTTCCAGGTTAAAGGGACTGGGGTCGGAGCTGGGGGTCAGGGCTGTGGGGGAATGTGGTCGAGGGGGTTTCCAGCTCAGAGGGACTGGGCTCGGAGCTGAGAGTCAGGGCTGTGGGGGGGATGGGGTCAGGGGGTTTCCAGCTCAGAGGGACTGGGCTCGGATCGGGGGGTCAGGGCTGTTGGGGGGATGGAGTCGAGGGAGTTTCCAGCTCAGAGGGACTGCGTTCGGAGCGGGGGGTCAGGGCTGTGTGGGGGAAGGGGTCGAAGGTGTTTCCAGCTCAGAAGGACTGCGGTCAGAGCTGGGGGTCAGGGCTGTTGGGGGGTGGGGTCTGGGGGTTTCCAGCTCAGAGGGACTGCGGTCAGAGCTGGGGGTCAGGGCTGTTGGGGGGTGGGGTCTTGGGGTTTCCAGCCCAGAGGGGCTGGTCTCGGAGCTGGGGGTCAGGGCTGTGGGGGGGATGGGGTCGAAGTGGTTTCCAGCTTAGAGGGACTGGGCTTAGAGCTGGGGATCAGGGCTGTGGGGGGGTTGGGGTCATGGGGTTTCCAGCCCAGAGGGGCTGGGCTCGGAGCTGGGGGTCAGGGCTGTGGGGGGGATGGGGTCGAGGGTGTTTCCAGCTCAGAGGGACTGGGCTCAGAGCTGGGGGTCAGGGATGTGGGGGGGATGGGTTCAGGGGGTTTCCAGCTCAGAGGGACTGGGCTCGGAGCTGTGGGTCAGGGCTGTGGGTGGGATGCAGTCTAGGGGGTTTCTAGCTCAGAGGGGCTGGGCTCGGAGCTGGGGGTCAGGGCTGTGGGGGGATGGGGTCGTAGGGTTTTCCAGCTGAGAGCTACTGGGCGCGGAGCTGGGGGTCAGGTCTGTGGGGGGATTCGGGTCAGGGGGCTTCCAGCTCAGAGGGGCTGCGCTCGGAGCTGGGGGTCAGGACTGTGGGGGGATGGGGTCGAGGGGGTTTCCAGCTCAGAGGGGCTGGGCTCAGGGCTGGGGATCAGGGCTGTGGGGGGGTTGGGGTCAGGGGGTTTCCAGCTCAGAGGGGCTGGACTCGGAGCGGGTGGTCAGGGCTGTGGGGGGGATGGGGTCAGGGGGTTTCCAGCTCAGAGGGGCTGGACTCGGAGCGGGTGGTCAGGGCTGTGGGGGGGATGGGGTCAGGGGGTTTCCCAGCTCAGAGGGACTGGGCGAAGAGCTGGGGGTCAGGGCTGTGGGGGGATGGGGTCAGGGGGTTCCAGCTTAGAGGGACTGTGCCCAGAGCTGGGGGTCAGGGCTGTGGGGAGGATTGGGTCAGGGGGTTTCTAGCTCAGAGGGACTGGGCTCGGAGCGGGTGGCCAGGGCTGTGGGGGGGATGGGGTCAAGGGGGTTTCCAGCTCTGAGGGGCTGGGCTCGGAGCTGGGGGTCAGGGCTGTGGGGTAATGGGGTCGAGGGGGTTTCCAGCTCAGAGGGACTGGGCTCGGAGCTGGGGGTCAGGGCTGGAGAGGGATGGGATCGAGGGGCTTTCTAGCTCAGAGGGACTGGGCTCGGAGCTGGGGGTCAGGGCTGTGGGGGGGATGGGGTCAGGGGATTTCCAGCTCAGAGGGACTGGGCTCGGAGCTGGGGGTCAGGGCTGGGGAGGGATGGGATCGAGGGGCTTTCTAGCTCAGAGGGACTGGGCTCGGAGCTGGGGGTCAGGGCTGTGGGGGGGATGGGGTCAGGGGGTTTCCAGCTCTGAGGGACTGGGCTCGGAGCTGGGGGTCAGGGCTGAGGGGTGGATGGGGTCGAGGGTGTTTCCAGGTTAAAGGGACTGGGGTCGGAGCTGGGGGTCAGGGCTGTGGGGAAATGTGGTCGAGGGGGTTTCCAGCTCAGAGGGACTGGGCTCGGAGCTGGGGGTCAGGGCTGTGGGGGGGATGGGGTCAGGGGGTTTCCAGCTCAGAGGGACTGGGCTCGGATCGCGGGGTCAGGGCTGTTGGGGGGATGGAGTCGAGGGGGTTTCCAGCTCAGAGGGACTGCGTTCGGAGCTGGGGGTCAGGGCTGTGTGGGGGAAGGGGTCGAGGGTGTTTCCAGCTCAGAAGGACTGGGGTCAGAGCTGGGGGTCAGGGCTGTTGGGGGGTGGGGTCGTAGGGTTTTCCACCTCAGAGGGACTGGGCTCGGAGCTGGGGGTCAGGGCTCTGGGGGGGATCGGGTCGAGGAGGTTTCCAGCTCAGAGGCACTGGGCTCAGAGCTGGGGGTCAGGTCCCTGGGGGCGATGGGGCCAGGGGGTTTCCAGCTCAGAGGGACTGGGCTCGGAGCTAGGGATCAGGGCTGTGGGGGGGTTGGGGTCACGGGGTTTCCAGCCCAGAGGGGCTGGGCTCGGAGCTGGGGGTCAGGGCTGTGGGGGGGATGGGGTCGAGGGTGTTTCCAACTCAGAGGGACTGGGCTCAGAGCTGGGGGTCAGGGATGTGGGGGGATGGGGTCGAGGGGGTTTCCAGCTCAGAGGGACTGGGGTCGGAGCTGGGGGTGAGGGCTGTGGGTGGGATGCAGTCGAGGGGGTTTCTAGCTCAGAGGGGCTGGGCTCGGAGCTGGGGGTCAGGGCTGTGGGGGGATGGGGGTCGTAGGGTTTTCCAGCTGAGAGGGACTGGGCGCGGAGCTGGGGGTCAGGTCTGTGGGGGGATTCGGGTCAGGGGGCTTCCAGCTCAGAGGGGCTGCGCTCGGAGCTGGGGGTCAGGGCTGTGGGGGGATGGAGTCTTGGGGGTTTCCAGCTCAGAGGGACAGGGCTCGGAGCTGGGGGTCAGGGCTCTGCGGGGTATGGGATCAGCGAGTTTCTAGCTCAGAGGGGCTGGACTCGGAGCGGGTGGTCAGGGCTGTGGGGGGGATGGGGTCAGGGGGTTTCCCAGCTCAGAGGGGACTGGGCGAAGAGCTGGGGGTCAGGGCTGTGGGGGGATGGGGTCAGGGGGTTCCAGCTTAGAGGGACTGTGCCCAGAGCTGGGGGTTAGGGCTGTGGGGAGGATTGGGTCAGGGGGTTTCCAGCTCAGAGGGACTGGGCTCGGAGCGGGTGGCCAGGGCTGTGGGGGGGATGGGGTCAAGGGGGTTTCCAGCTCTGAGGGGCTGGGCTCGGAGCTGGGGGTCAGGGCTGTGGGGTAATGGGGTCGAGGGGGTTTCCAGCTCAGAGGGACTGGGCTCGGAGCTGGGAGTCAGGACTGTGGGGGGATGGGGTCAAGGGGGTTTCCAGCTCTGAGGGGCTGGGCTCGGAGCTGGGGGTCAGGGCTGTGGGGTAATGGGGTCGAGGGGGTTTCCAGCTTAGAGGGACTGGGCTCGGAGCTGGGAGTCAGGGCTGTGGGAGGGATGGGATCAGTGGTTTTCCAGCTCAGAGGGACTGGGCTCAGGGCTGGGGATCAGGGCTGTGGGGGGGTTGGGGTCAGGGGGTTTCCAGCTCAGAGGGACTGGGCTCGGAGCTGGGGGTCAGGGCTGTGGGGGGGGATGGGGTCAGGGGGTTTCCAGCTCAGAGGGGCTGGGCTCGGATCGGGGGGTCAGGGCTGTTGGGGGGATGGAGTCGAGGGGGTTTCCAGCTTAGAGGGACTGGGCTCGGAGCTGGGAGTCAGGGCTGTGGGAGGGATGGGATCAGTGGTTTTCCAGCTCAGAGGGACTGGGCTCGGAGCTGGGGGTCAGGACTGTAGGGGGGATGGGGTCAGGGGGTTTCCAGCTCAGAGGGACTGGGCTCGGAGCTGGGGGTCAGGGCTGGAGAGGGATGGGATCGAGGGGCTTTCTAGCTCAGAGGGACTGGGCTCGGAGCTGGGGGTCAGGGCTGTGGGGGGGATGGGGTCAGGGGGTTTCCAGCTCAGAGGGACTGGGCTCAGAGCTGGGGGTTAGGGCTGGGGAGGGATGGGATCGAGGGGCTTTCTAGCTCAGAGGGACTGGGCTCGGAGCTGGGGGTCAGGGCTGTGGGGGGGATGGGGTCAGGGGGTTTCCAGCTCAGAGGGACTGGGCTCGGAGCTGGGGGTCAGGGCTGAGGGGTGGATGGGGTCGAGGGGGTTTCCAGGTTAAAGGGACTGGGGTCGGAGCTGGGGGTCAGGGCTGTGGGGGAATGTGGTCGAGGGGGTTTCCAGCTCAGAGGGACTGGGCTCGGAGCTGGGAGTCAGGACTGTGGGGGGATGGGGTCAGGGGGTTTCCAGCTCAGAGGGACTGGGCTCGGATCGCGGGGTCAGGGCTGTTGGGGGGATGGAGTCGAGGGGGTTTCCAGCTCAGGGGGACTGGGGTCAGAGCTGGGGGTCAGGGCTGTTGGGGGGTGGGGTCGTAGGGTTTTCCACCTCAGAGGGACTGGGCTCGGAGCTGGGGGTCAGGGCTGTGGGGGGGATCGGGTCGAGGAGGTTTCCAGCTCAGAGGCACTGGGCTCAGAGCTGGGGGTCAGGTCCCTGGGGGGGATGGGGCCAGGGGGTTTCCAGCCCAGAGGGGCTGGGCTCGGAGCTGGGGGTCAGGGCTGTGGGGGGGATGGGGTCGAAGTGGTTTCCAGCTTAGAGGGACTGGGCTTAGAGCTGGGGATCAGGGCTGTGGGGGGGTTGGGGTCACGGGGTTTCCAGCCCAGAGGGGCTGGGCTCGGAGCTGGGGGTCAGGGCTGTGGGGGGGGATGGGGTCGAGGGTGTTTCCAACTCAGAGGGACTGGGCTCAGAGCTGGGGGTCAGGGCTGTGGGGGGAGGGGGTCGAGGGGGTTTCCAGCTCAGAGGGACTGGGGTCGGAGCTGGGGGTGAGGGCTGTGGGTGGGATGCAGTCGAGGGGGTTTCTAGCTCAGAGGGGCTGGGCTCGGAGCTGGGGGTCAGGGCTGTGGGGGGATGGGGTCGTAGGATTTTCCAGCTGAGAGGGACTGGGCGCGGAGCTGGGGGTCAGGTCTGTGGGGGGATTCGGTCAGGGGGCTTCCAGCTCAGAGGGGCTGCGCTCGGAGCTGGGGGTCAGGGCTGTGGGGGGATGGGGTCGAGGGGGTTTCCAGCTCAGAGGGGCTGGGCTCAGGGCTGGGGATCAGGGCTGTGGGGGGGTTGGGGTCAGGGGGTTTCCAGCTCAGAGGGACTGGGCTCGGAGCTGGGGGTCAGGGGTGTGGGGGGGATGGGGTCAGGGGGTTTCCAGCTCAGAGGGGCTGGGCTCGGATCGGGGGGTCAGGGCTGTTGGGGGGGATGGAGTCGAGGGGGTTTCCAGCTCAGAGGGACTGCGTTCGGAGCTGGGGGTCAGGGCTGTGTGGGGGAAGGGGTCGAAGGTGTTTCCAGCTCAGAAGGACTGGGGTCAGAGCTGGGGGTCAGGGCTGTTGGGGGGTAGGGTCTGGGGGTTTCCAGCTCAGAGGGACTGGGCTCGGAGCTGGGGGTCAGGTCCCTGGGGGGATGGGGCCAGGGGGTTTCCAGCTCATTGGGACTGGGCTCGGAGCTGGGGGTCAGGGCTGTGGGGGGGATGGGGTCGAAGTGGTTTCCAGCTTAGAGGGACTGGGCTTAGAGCTGGGGATCAGGGCTGTGGGGGGGTTGGGGTCATGGGGTTTCCAGCCCAGAGGGGCTGGGCTCGGAGCTGGGGGTCAGGGCTGTGGGGGGGATGGGGTCGAGGGTGTTTCCAGCTCAGAGGGACTGGGCTCAGAGCTGGGGGTCAGGGATGTGTGGGGATGGGGTCGAGGGGGTTTCCAGCTCAGAGGGGCTGGGGTCGGAGCTGGGGGTGAGGGCTGTGGGTGGGATGCAGTCGAGGGGGTTTCTAGCTCAGAGGGGCTGGGCTCGGAGCTGGGGGTCAGGGCTGTGGGGGGATGGGGTCGTAGGGTTTTCCAGCTGAGAGGGACTGGGCGCGGAGCTGGGGGTCAGGTCTGTGGGGGGATTCGGTCAGGGGGCTTCCAGCTCAGAGGGGCTGCGCTCGGAGCTGGGGGTCAGGGCTGTGGGGGGATGGGGTCGAGGGGGTTTCCAGCTCAGAGGGGCTGGGCTCAGGGCTGGGGATCAGGGCTGTGGGGGGGTTGGGGTCAGGGGGTTTCCAGCTCAGAGGGACTGGGCTCAGAGCTGGGGGTCAGGGCTGTGGGGGGGATGGGGTCAGGGGGTTTCCAGCTCAGAGGGGCTGGGCTCGGATCGGGGGGTCAGGGCTGTTGGGGGGATGGGGTCGAGAGGCTTTCCAGCTGTGAGGGACTGGGCTCGGAGCTGTTGTTCAGAGCTGTGGGGGGGATGGGGTCGAGGGGGTTTCCAGCTCAGAGGGACTGGGCTCGGAGCTGGAGGTCAGGGCTATGGGGAGGTTGGGATCAGGGGGTTTCGAGCTCAGAGGGACTGAGCTCGGAGCTGGGGGTCAGGGCTGTGGGGGGGATGGGGTCAGTGGGTTTCCAGCTCAGAGGGACTGGGCTGAGAGCTGGGGGTCAGGGCTGTGTGGGGGATGGGGTCGTAGGGTTTTCTAGCTCAGAGGGACTGGGCTCGGAGCTGGGGGTCAGGGCTGTAGGGGGGATGGGGTCAGGGGGTTTCCAGCTCAGAGGCACTGGGCTCAGAGCTGGGGGTCAGGTCCCTGGGGGGGGATGGCGCAAGGGGGTTTCCAGCTGAGAGGGTCTTAGCTCAGAGCTGGAGGTCATGGCTGTGGGGGGGATGGGGTCGAGAGGGTTTCCAGCTGAGAGGGACTGGGCTCAGAGCTGGGGGTCAGGGCTCTGGGGGGAATGGGGTTCAGGGGGTTTCCAGCTCAAAGGGAGTGGGCTCGGAGCTGGGGGTCATGGCTGTGGGGGATGAGGTCGAGGGGGTTTCCAGCTCATAGGGGCTGGTCTCGGAGCTGGAGGTCAGGGCTGTGGGGGGGATGGGGTCAGGGAATTTCCAGCTCAGAGGGACTGGGCTGAGAGCTGGGGGTCAGGGATGTGGGGGGGATGGGGTCAGCGGGTTTCCAGCTCAGACGGAGTGGGCTCGGAGCTGGACGTCAGGGCTGTGGGGGGGATGGGGTCGAGGGTGTTTCCAGCTCAGAGGGACTGGGCTGAGAGCTGGGGGTCAGGGCTGTGGGGGGGGGTGGGGTCGAGGGGGTTTCCAGCTCAGAGGGACTGGGCTCAGAGCTGGGGGTCAGGGGTATGGGGGGATGGGGTCAACGGGGTTTCCAGCTCAGAGGGGCTGGGCTCGGAGCTGGGGGTCAGGGCTGTGGGGGGGATGGGGTCGACGGGGTTTCCAGCTCAGAGGGGCTGGGCTCGGAGCTGGGGGTCACTGCTGTGGGGGGGATGGGGTCAGTTGGTTTCCAGCTCAGAGGGGCTGGACTTTTAGATGGGGATCAGGGCTGTGGGGGGGATGGGGTCAGGGTGTTTCCAGCTCAGAGGGACTGGGCTCGGAGCTGGGGGTCAGGGCTGTGGGGAGGACGGAGTCGAGGCGGTTCCCAGCTCAGACGGACTGGGCTCATAGCTGAGGGTCATTGCTGAGGGGTGTTCGAGTCGAGGGGGTTTCCAGCTCTGAGGGGCTGGGGTCAGAGCTGGGGGTTACGCCTGTGGGGCAGGATGGGGTCGAGGGGGTTTCAAGCTCATGGGGGCTGGGCTCGGAGCTGAGGGTCAGGGCTGTGGGGGGGATGGGGTCTAGGGGGTTTCCAGCTCAGAGGGGCTGGGCTCAGAGCTGTGAGTCAGGACTGTGGGGGGGGGATGGGGTCTAGGGGGTTTCCAGCTCAGAGGGACTGGGCTCGGAGGTGGGGGTCAGGGCTGTGGGGGGATGGGGTCAGGGGGTTTCCAGCTCAAGGGGACTGGGCTGAGAGCTGGGGGTCAGGGCTGTGGGGGGGGATGGAGTCGAGGGGGTTTCATAGACTCATAGGTCAGAAGGGACCAATCTGATCATCTAGTCTGACCTCCTGCACAAGACAGGCCACAGAACCCCACCCATCCAATTTTATAACAACCCCTATCCCAGGACCGAGTTATTGAAATCCTCAAAAATGGTTTGAAGACCTCAAGCTGCAGAGACACCACCAGCAAGCGACTTGTGCCCCACGCTGCAGGGGAAGGCGAAAAACCTCCAGGGCACCTGCCAATCCGCCCTGGAGGAAAATTCCTTCCCGACCCCAAATATGGCGATCAGCTAAACCCTGAGCATGTGGGCAAGACTCACCAGCCAGCACCCAAGAAGGAATTCTCCCAGAGGCACTGGGCTCGGAGCTGGGGGTCAGGGCTGTGGGGGGATGGGGTCGAGGGGGTTTCCAGCTCAGAGGGGCTGGGCCCGGAGCTGGGAGTAAGGGCTGTGGGGTGATTGGATCGAGGGGGTTTCCAGCTCAGAGGGGCTGGGCTCAGAGCTGGGGGTCAGGGCTGTGGGGGGGATAGTGTCGAGGGTGTTCCAGCTCAGAGGGACAGGGCTCGGAGCTGGGGGTCAGGGCCGTGCGGGGGATGGGTTGAGGGATTTTCCAGCTCAGAGGGACTGGGATCAGACCTGGGGGTCAGGGCTGTGGGGGGGATGGGGTCAGGGGGTTTCCAGCTCAGAGGGGCTGGGCTCGGAGCTGGGGGTCAGGGCCGTGGGGGGGATGGGGTCAGGGGGGTGCCTGGGGGCACTGGGGAGCTCAGCTCTGCAGGCTGCTGTTCTCTCCAGCCGTGCAGGCACAAGGGGAGCAGCAGCAGGGCCCAGCCAAGGACCAAGGGGGCAGGAGCACAGGCACCTGAGGCCAAGCTGTGGGGAATCACTTGCTCACCTTGCCCAACGCATGAGTATCGGGGTCCTCGTTCTTCCCCCGCTCCAGCAGACCACGGCTGAGTCTCTTTTCTTCTCCTGCCCCTCGCTGGGCTGACGTGGAGGCTGAGCCAGGGGGCAGCCCCCACTTTCCTCAAGAAGCCCTGGTGTCGTGCTGCCTTCGCAGGGCTCCTGCCACGTGCCCTAAGCAGAGCTGTGCAGCTCTGCCCAGCCGCCGGCGCCCCCGCCAGCAACGAAAAAAATGGCACAGGCTGGAGCCCCTGCTCTGGGAGGGAGAGAGATTCTGAGCCTCTGCCTGCAGCCCAGGGATTCCCTTGGGTCAGCGCGCCGCAGGCAGCCTGAACCTCTGGGCTGCCGCGGTGGTGCCCTGATCCAGGGGGGGCCTGGGCTGCCGGCTGCTGCTGGTGCGCTGACCCAGGGGACCCCCTGGGCTGCAGGCTGCCGTGGCAGCGCCCTGACCCAGGGGCCCCCTGGGCTTCCGGCTGCCGCAGCGACGCCCTAACCAAGGGGGGGCCCTGGGCTGCCGGCTGCCGCTGTGGCGCGCTGACCCAGGGGACCCCCTGGGCTCCCAGCTGCTGCGGCGGCGCCCTGACCCAGGGGACCCCCTGGGCTACTGGCTGCCCCGTCGGCGCCCTGACCCGGGGGGGCCGTGGGCTGCCGGCTGCCCCATCGGCGCCCTGACCCAGGGGGGCCCTGGTCTGCCGGCTGCCCCGGTGGTGCCCTGACCCGGGGGCGGGCCCTGGGTTGCCGGCTGCCACGGCGGCACCCTGACCCAGGGGACCCCTTGGGCTGTCAGCTGCTGCGGTGGCGCCCTGACCCAGGGGGGCCCTGGGCTGCCGGCTGCCGGGGCGGCGCGCTGACCCAGGGGGGGCCCTGGGCTGCCGGTTGCCGCGGCGGCGTCCTGACCCAGGCCAGCAGCTCAGACTCCCTCTCTGTCCCAGCAGCAGCGGCTGCTCAACCATTTAAAAAAAAATTGGGGAGTGCCGCTTTTTGGCGCCCCCAAATCTTGGTGCCCTAGGCAACCGCCTAGTCCGCCTAAATGGTTGCACCGGCCCTGCTCATAGGTTTCAGAGGAGCAGCTGTGTTGGTCTGTATCCTCAAACAGAACAAGAGGACGTGTGGCACCCTAGAGACTAAGAAATTTCGTAGGTTCTGTTGCCATCATGTGGCCATTTCATTTCACTTCTTATTGTTAAAAGGTTTGGGTACTTCACACAGAAACGTTATTTCCTTGGGAGAGACGGAGAAGTGGAAGCTGCATTGATTTAATCCTCTGAAAATTAGATAAGGATTAAAATATTCCCCAGATAGTTCAGTCCCAACCGTTCTCCCTCACTGCTGCCAGTGAAGCTCAGTTCTGTCCCAGGGCCCCAAGAACTGCTGGGTGCAAGTCCTGGGTCTGATGTGAAGTAAGAAAAAATAGATAATGGAGGTACCCTATTTCCTAGAACTAGAAGGGACCATTCAGTCCAGCCCCCTGCCTTCGCTAGCAGGACTGAGTACTGATTTTGCCCCAGATTCTTGAGTGGCCCCCTCAATAATTGAACTCACAACCCTGCATTTAGTAAGATAATGCACAAACCACTGAGCTATCCCTTCGCTAAATAATGCAGAGGTGACTCTGCCTGCCTAGACTTTTCAGTAGCTAAACTGAGACACACCATGCTTGGAGAAGGAGATACAGATGTGTTGTTTGATTGTTTTTCTCATGTTAAATGTACTTGATCATTTCCATAGCAAAAATATTTGTACGAGACCATGAAAAAAAGGAAGAAACTGTGAAAATACCCATGGGAGAAAGGGGGTTTCTGACAGTTGGGGTAGATATGGAGATTTTTATGAAAGGGGAGAGGCCAAAGTAGGGCCTTTAGCTGGAGCAAAGAGGAAGGGTTTTTTGTGCAGTTTCATTTTAGCCAGCTTCATATCCTGTATTCCCTACTTCCCCATCCCACCAACATCTGGTCTAGCGCCTTCCCACTGGCAAAGCCACCTCTGACTCCTGAGACAGCCCTATTGGACTGGCCCTCCAGATCCCCCAGCACTCCCTCTCCGAGCTGGATCCCCTGGCAGCCAAAGCTCTCCGCAGAACTGCTGTGGTTGCTCCCCTGGGTCTCTGATCAAGGACGGCTACTGACTACTCCTGAGAATGCAGCTGAGAAATGACTCACCCTTCTCTAGATTCTCACCTGTGGGCTCTGAGGAGCAGGATGGGGCCTGTGTGATAAAGTCTATGTAACACTCCCCTCTCATCCCAGCCCTGGTATGTTGCCAGTAGCCTGCTGTCCTTGGGTGACAGCCAAGGATGTTTCCTACCCTTCAGGAGACCCCAGCCTGGGACTAAAGTCAGCTTCAGGCTTCTTGGAATCAAGTTCATATTTTTACCAAGAGTTAAAGCAGCCCAAACCCCCAGAGGCTGGATCAATATTCTCTCCCCTCTTTCTTTATGCCATGGAATTTCTGGGATGGTAAAAAAATTGAGTTCACTCCAAGTGGAGGGTAAAGGAACTCTGAAAATCTCAGGTCCCAACCCCTGCTACCAGAATCACTGAGGTGCTGGGAATCTGCATGAGAAAGGGACTATGTGAATTGTCAAGGTGGGGAATGAATAACAATTTACAACTAGATCCACCTCGTTAACCACCAACACAGACTAACCCTGCTGCAGATAAAAGGGAAACTGGGAGTGATTCTTTGCTGTTCAGCCATGGAAACAGTGACCCAACTGCACCACAGTGAATGTGCTGGGGAAAGCTGGACTTCACAGGCAAGTGGAAATAGTAAATCCTAGAAACAGCTGGAGCCTCCATCTCATCATTTCTGCCACCAAGGTCAGGGACTGAGCTGTTCACAGAGCCCCACCACCCTCATGACTTTCCAGCAGGCAGTGGCAGCACCACCCACCCAATGCAGGGGAGAAGGCTGAGTGTATCTGACTGCCCCAACCCTTATCCACACCCCCGCACCCAGACAGAACCTCCCGGACTCCCATGCCTATCTAACCACTCCCCACCCCCTGACAGGAGCCCCAGAACTCTGGACCCATACACCCCCCCGCTCTCTGCCTGCCACAACCACTTTCCACACCCCTACCTCCTGACAGCCCCCCCAAACTCCTGACTCATCCAACCCACCCAACTCCTTGTTCCCTGACCCCCCCTGAGACCCCTAACTGTGCTCCCAGGACACTCCTTGCTCCCTGTTCCCTGACTGCCCTGTCTCCTATCCACCCCCCACCCCTTAACAGACCCTGGGACTCCCAAGCCCCATCCACCCCCCCGCTCCCTGACTGCCCCCTCCAGAGACCTCCGCTCCAACCACCCCCCTGGTATCCCACCCCCCATCCAACCCACCCTGCTCCCTGTCCTCTGATTGCCCCCTGCTGACTCCACCCCCCCAACCCCGGCCCCCTTACCATGATGCTTCCCGCTCAGTCATAACCCTGCTGCCACACGTGCAGCCCCGCCCCCAAAGTGCTGCGCGCAAGGCGGCAGGGCACCGGATGAGCGCGGATCATCTTTCACTCCCCGCAGAGCCAAATGCTGCCCCGCGGGAGTGCAGACCCCTGTCCCCCAGAGTGCTGCACGCGCGGCGGCAGGGCTCGGGGGGAAGGCGAGGAAGGGGTCAGCGGCTTGCCACGCCGGCAGGATTTCTAATGGCATACTGGAGTCCTGGCAGGCCCCAGCGTGCCATTAAAAATTGGCATAGGTTGCCGACCCCTGCTCCAGCCCAACCTTCTACTGATGCATCTCAACGCACGGCTATGAAGGGTTTGAAGCTTTCATTACTTAAGTTCCAGGACACTGAGGGATTTCAGCTCCCCTTTGTCCAGAGGAAACCTTCACCCCACTTAGAACCACGTTCTTGTCCATGGGATCACTGTAGGGGGCTGGGTCCCTGTTTGTCTATTCTTGCTATCTAGGACAAGCCAGGGCGCCTCTACAGAAATCCATGGCACACCCACATCTTGAATACTGCGTGCAGATGTTGTCACCCCACTTGATAAAAGATATATTGTAATTGGAAAAGGTTCAGAAAAGGGCAACAAAAATGATTAGGGATATGGAGCAGCTTTCATATGAAGAGTGATTAATAAAACTGAGATTTTCAGCTTGGAAAATAGATGATACAGGTCTATAAAACAATGATTGGGTTGGAGAAAGTAAATAAGGAAGCGTTATTTACTCCTCTAGACACAAGAACTAGGGCTCACCAAATGAAATGAAGAGGCAGCAGATTTAAACCAAACAAAAGGAAATATTTCTTCACATAACACACAGTCAACCTGTGGAACCCTGGGGCACCTTGGGTCGGCCACTGTAAGAAGACAGGCTACTAGGCTAGATGGACCTTTGATCTGACCCAGTGTGGCCAGTCTGATGTTGTATACTTATGAACTGGGGTGTATGAGCACCCAGGGCCCTCTGTGGAGCTGCCCTTCTCCTTCTATGCTCTCATGTTTCATTGACTCCAGCCTTTTTTTTCTATTCATCATCAGCATCATTGTAAACAAGCTGGCCTCACCTCCTTTCCCCTCCAAAAACCAGTGTCCCCTGTCTTGTGTAAATCACTGACCTCTTTCCTCTCTCAGCACTGACTGCTCCTCCATGTCCTTGTCCCTCCCTTGGTGCTGATGAGACCCTTCTCTCCAGTCCTTCCTCATCAAGCAGCTCAGTGGATGGGAATCTTAGGGTCACCATGGTGCTTTAGGAGCAGAAACCCCTACAGAGCTTCCATGCAATTGGCACTTTACCCTCACTGCTCAGGACTGAAACTTGTGCAGGGAGACTGGCTGGGCCACATGCCAGCTGGGCATGAGCAAAGCAGCAGAGGTGAAAGGCAAATGTGGGGAGTGAGCTCAGGGCCTGATACATGCAAAGCAGGCACTGTACCACTGAGCCACATCCCCAAACAGACCTTCTTTGCTGACTGTTACAGTCAGAGCTGCCTCTTTCCAACTGTCAAAGTTAGAATCAAGACTCACAATTTGTCAGACCACTCTGTTTTTTAGCGCAGCGCTCCGCCAATAACATTCAGAATATGTGAGTGGCCATGCAAGACCCAAACAGTCTTATTTATACAGATAAAAGAGCGGGAATTAGACAAAGGAACAAAGAAAGCAAAACAGGAAAATTCATTTGGGGCACAGCATGCATATCCTATTTCCTTACTAACTGTTATCGATCTAAGGCTAATGCTTCACCAATTGCCCTTAAACGGTGCAATTGTTCTATGTTAATGTCTGTATTCCTGACACCTGGTTGCAACATTCCAACATTTTTGCTTACAGATACAGACAGCATTTCTTTAATCTTTTCTATTCTTAATATATAATTTATTTTACTTTCACAATCCCTCCTTTTGGTCAGGCGTACGCCATGACCAACCCTTACTGGGTTCCACAAATTAACCTTTCCTTATCTTTTAGTTCATCAGCGATATTCAAAATCATCATGTTAGCACTCTGTTTTGGGGTAGTCATCTGGGTGACACAATTGTGAATACAACAGGAGATTAACTGAAAGCATACAAAAATCACTAAGATTCCAAACAGGATAGTTAGGGCTCCCTGAAACAACCAGTTTCCTATGCCAAAGAAATTGAACAGGTTACTTAGCCACTTCCATAAAGAACTCAGCTCTTCATGAGGAAGATATGCGATTTGTTCTAAGTGGCTAGCGTGATCTATTACCTCATTGGTATTGTCAGGTACAAACACACAACATTCTTTTCCAATGAGAGCACAGGTTCCTCCTTTTGCAGCCAGCACTATATCTAATGCTTGACGGTTTTGGAGGGCAACCTGTCTGATCACCCCTGTTTCTTTGGCCAGGGTTTTTAAACTTTCTCCGGTTTCATTTGCCATTATTTCAACCACTGCTTGTAACCTTAGGAGTCTTTTTGCGTGGTGTATTACTCCCCCAAGTGGGATAAAGGAAGTGCCAATGGCCTCTTCCCAAGTTAAGGGGCTTATGTTATGTATATACCATTGGGCATCTAGTAAGTCCCTTCTTTTTCGCCTGAAATTACGGAGGCGTTCTCGTGGAGGGACTCTAGCACCCGGAATTGTGGGAAGAGTTGGGCAGGATAACAGATACCTGACCAGTTAGCTGGTAATACAGTATAAGCTTTGGTTCCACAAACCCAATGATGGCCTATTAAGGCCGGGAAAGGTCGATTGCATTCATTTGTTACATAGGTATCTGCAAATGAGGAGTAATATCCTCCAAAGGGCACAGGGTAATCCTCCTTACGAAGAGTGGTAGTATTTGTATGGCATTGGAAGATTGTATTATTTTTACTAAGATTACTGTAGGGGGAACATGAGATTGATTTTTCTGTTTGATCCCAGGTTGAGAAAAAATTCATATCCCCATACCCAGTCCGCCACTTCTTCGTTTTGTTTGAATAATCCCATACACCATTTGCCACAATATGCTGAAGGCAACGGCTTGTTCCCAGATCCAGCCCTGTCCCATTACACACCCAACACCAATGACCTTTCCCCTCCACCACACTTATCCATTTAGATACATTTATTCCCACTGCTTCCCAAGTGTCATTGCTGTTCCATGTTTTGTTAAATGGACGAGGTCCTCCAGTAAGGTCTGGGGAATTCAGTGGGATAGCCAGGACAGGATGTATTTGAGAAAAGACTTGGAGCAATAAGAAACCAAGAGAGAGAAAGCAGCACTGTTTCTGAACCAGGGACATTTTGCATATAAAGCAAATGTGATAACCACTACACAACAGAAACCAGCTACTGTGAAACCTGGAGCCCTTTTCTAAGGCTCTCTCAGTAGCTGCTACAAAAGCTGATTTCCCTTTGAAGAACAGGAAAACAAAGGCCATCAAGAACGTATGTTTTTTGGATGAGCCAAGAAAAGGGAGTAGCATTGTGCCCCTCAGGTAGGCCCTGTTCATTTCCAGGTCAGAAAGCAAAACTCTTCTGCAAGAATATCCAGATAATATTGTTTCACTTCACTTCAGAAGTACAGTTGTGTGGCAATTAAATGATGATTCTAAAGTTTCATAAAAGCAAAGAACTCTAAACACAATAGTGTGGGAAATATGGATGTATCTCAGAAAATGGCTTGGAATGAAGAAAGACAAAAATTGATCGGTCGAGAGAAGAGGCCCTGTTTCCCCCTGGTTTGGAGCTTCTCTCACAGCTACTGGAATAGAAAAGCTAAGCAAATAGGGTTCTATTGTTCCAAAGAAGATTGAAGTGAGGCCATTTTCTCCAGATATAATTAAATGGTAATATCAGGAGTGGGATTTGAAACCACGTTTCCATGCAGAGACCAGAACACCCAAAGGATTAGAAAAAATGAGTCTCATAACTAGCGCTTTAGACCCGTCCACCATCCTGATACTACAAAGAATGTGATTTATCATCCCTAGTTTTCATTAATAGTTGATGAACTCTTTAGGGAGGTTGAGATGGCACATCTCTTTCAACTCCTAGAGACCTTCCACAGCACAGCTGATTTTTAAACACACTCACCTGGACCTAAAGTTACAAGTTTCCTGGAGCTCCATGAGTTCTGTGGTGTTATAATCTCCCTGCTCGCATTTTAAGTGAACAAAAGATGGGTGCTAGCATTCTGAGACAGTAATGGTGAACCTCAAAATCCTGCCCTGTGGGCCAGACAGTTAAGCAATCAGCACCCATAACCTCTGCCATGATAGCATCCCATCTGGCAACAACTCACTGCTCAATAGCTGGGGTGTGAAATCCTCATTTCTTTGTTGTTCTGTCACTGTAGTCCCCACTTTCCTATTGCTTGTCTGTATAATCTCTGTCTGGTTCTGTGATTGTTTCTGTCTGCTGTATAATTAATATGTTGAGGGTAAACCAATTAAGGCAGTGGGGTATAATTGGTTAGATAATCATGTTACAGTATAAGCAGCAAAGAATCCTGTGGCATCTTATAGACTAACAGACGTTTTGGAGCATTAGCTTTTGTGGGTGAATACCCACTTCCTCAGATGCATGTAATGGAAATATCCAGGGGCAGGTATATATATGTGTGCTAGCAAGCAAGCTAGAGATAACGAGGTCAGTTCAATCAGGGAGGATGAGGCCCTGTTCTAGCAGTTGAGGTGTGAAAACCAAGAGAGGAGAAACTGGTTCTGTAATTGGCAAGCCATTCACAGTCTTTGTTCAATCCTGAGCTGATGGTGTCAAATTTGCAACTGCTAGAACAGGGCCTCATCCTCCCTGATTGAACTGACCTCGTTATCTCTAGCTTGCTTGCTAGCACACATATATATACCTGCCCCTGGATATTTCCATTACATGCATCTGAGGAAGTGGGTATTCACCCACGAAAGCTCATGCTCCAAAACGTCTGTTAGTCTATAAGGTGCCACAGGATTCTTTGCTGCTTTTACAGATCCAGACTAACACGGCTACCCTCTGATACATGTTACACTATGTTAGGATTGGTTAGTTACATTTCAGTAAAATGATTGGCAAAGGTATAGCTAAGCAGAACTCCAGTTTTACTATATAGATTGCAGTCAATCAGAAAGTAAAGGGGGGAAAAGGGAATGGGGTAGGGGAACTGGAATTATGTTTTGCTAAGAGGGGAATGGGAAGAAGGACACAGACAAGCCTTTGTGGTGTCAGAGCTGGGAAGGGGGATACAGAGGAAGGAAACTGGAATCATTGCTTGCTGGAAGTTTACCCCAATAAACATTGAATTGTTTGCACCTTTGAACTTCGGGTATTGCTGCTCTCTAGTCATGCAAGAAGGGCCAGGGAATGGGAGGGTGATGGGATAAACCCTCTAACTAGTACGTTTTTCAGGGTGTAAAAAACCCCAGAGCCAGTATAATTAAGCTGACCTAAGCCATGGTTAGATAGTGCTAAATGAAAGGAAAGATTGTTCTGTCAATGTAGCTATTACAGGGATGGAAAACCCCTCCCCTCACTGTAGCAGCTGTCTACTCCCCAGTGCTACAGCAGTATTTTAAGCGTAGACAGCCTCAGAGTGAGACCAGATCTGGCTCCATGGACACTCAGACACTAAGACACCAGCAATGACAATACACTAATGCTTCTGTAGTTGGCAACATTTGAACCTGCATGGGGAAACCCCAATGGATTTCTAGTCCATCACCTTAACCACTCGGCCACAACTAGTTGATATACTGTCTCAGTCCCCTAATCATTTTTATTGCCCTCTGCTGGACTCTCTCCAGTTTGTCCATATCCCTTCTCATGTGTGTCCCAACCCCAAAAGTACTCACATTTCACCCCATTGGCCCCAAAATGCCAGCTTTTAATATGTAAATAGGGTGCTGCCATGGTCAAGTCACTCCTGAACTCTCCAGTGGATCCTGCTGGCGGAGAACAAGGTGAAAATTAGCCAGGATGTCACTCAGTCAAATCCCTGTGCTCCCCGCAGGTGGTATCGGAAAGCTCCAAGATGGCTCACTTCCCTTTCTCTCATCAGCTTCAGGCCCCAGGGTTAGAAATGCACAAACCAGCTGGGATTCTCCCCTGGCCTCGGGGTGTGGGGCTGTTCTGAGGGGATGGACTTGCACACTTGGGATATTAGTGCAAAGATACAATTTCAATTTCTCTTAGAGAAATTGGAGGGCAATTTATATTTGGTAAAAATCTTATTTAGTGAAAGGAAAGCTGCAGTGAGAGCCCGGTTACTGGGGTGCAAAACACCTTCCTCCTGGGAGAAACAAGAAACAATTTTCGTGGCACATGCACCACCTCTGCAACCAACCTTTGCTACCTCGCTCCATAACACCACACACACACAGAGCAGCCTTTTACTTCTCAGAACCAAAACACACCCTGAAAGAGATCCAACAGCATAAGATTAAGGCAAACAACTGAAGCACTAACAACAACTCAAAGAGATTAAAAAACGCTTCTGTCTTTACACACCAGGGACAGCAGGAAGGAAACCAGCAGGCACAAGCACGGGCCAGCAAGAACCAAACAATGCGGGGTTATGCAGATGAGCAGTGTCTGGCGGCAGTAGGGAGAGCAGTGAGATGAACCGAAGGAGCCGGGCAGAGAGAATTCTCTGTGTGTGGACAGAATCCGGTGTGGGGAGTTCGTGTGGGGAGTGCCTGCACCGGAGTCACTTTGGGGCAGTGATTGCCACTGAGCTATGTAGTGACAAAAGGTGTGTGAATGGGGTATGGTGCCTGGCTGGGAGCAGCTTGTGGTGATAAGAAAAGGGGTGGGAGCAAGAGGTCCTGTCCTAGCAGGAGGCGTATATCCTGAGAGGGTGTTTTGTGGGTGCAAGTAGGTTTGGGGGTTTCTTGCAATGACCAGGGTTGTCTGGTGGGTGCAGCTAGAGCCCTCCTAACCCCACTAGTTTTCTCTGTGTTGGGGGGGCCAGATTCTGTGATGTCACAGTCCCTGGGGGAGGAGTTTGAATCATAACTCCAAAGTGGGAGAACAACTCCCCCGACTCCTGCTCAGTCTCCACTAGGGGGCTGGGCTGGGATCTTTAGGGAGGGAAGCACAGGGAAAAACAGTCTCCCCTATGGAACCCAGGAGTCCTGGATCCCAGTCCCCCTGCTCTAGACCCCTTCCTCTTCCAGAGCCAAGGATAGAACCCTGGGGTCCTGGTGCCCAGCCCCCTCCCTGCTCTGACCACTAAACCCCACTGCCCTCCCAGGGTGGTGCAGGAGTCACTGGGTCTGTGTCCCAGCTCTGCTAAGGGCCTTGACTGATTTTCCCAAAGTGCTTCCTTCTGAATCTAGCCGACGAAGTGGGGATTCACCCACAAAAGCTCATGCTCCAATACGTCTGTTGGTCTATAAGGTGCCACAGGACTCTTTGCTGCTTTTACAGATCCAGCACATCTGCCCCCGCTGCCCAGTCACTGCCCACTCCCGTGTGGGGACACCAGCATTGTGCCGAGTCATGATGGGAAATTGTCCAAGCTGGCCCAGGGGAGACGTGTGTGTCCCTGCTGCCCTCTGCTGAGCCCTGCTCTGTGTGTGTGAGTCTGTGACACTGTTTGTATCAGTGTGTTGCTGGGCTAACCAGTAAGAAATGGCTTTGCAGGATTTTGTACTCTGCAGCAAGTGACACACACACACACACAAAGGGACTCACACAATCCCAAGAACGCTCACACACAACACACCCAGAGGGACATGTTAGTCCAACCCCCAAAGAAAGAAACAATCACACCCGCAGCCACACTCACACTCACCCCCCCTACACACACCATACTAGTCACAAAATTGTGCTCAGAGACACAAGTGCACGCAGTTCACTCCCACTGCTCCAAATACAAGGACCTCCTGCCCCATACAGCTGGACAGCTACGAATGAGAATGATCCCCTCATGCTAGATCATCTGCTTGGCCCCCCACTCCCTCTTGGGGCATGCTGTGTGGCAGAGGGCCTCCATGTCCTGCCTGGGGTAGGGGCAGTGCACAGAGCTGCCTCCCCTCCCGGGTCTATTACAGGAGGGGAGGGGGGTCTTTTGGCCTGTAAGATGCAGCAGGTCGGACTAGATGATCACATTGCTCCCTTCTGACCTTAAAGGCTCCAAGTCTAAAAGGGAGAGGAAAGTAAAGGAAGTTTTAAAAAAAAAATAAACCAAACATTGTAATACCAGGATAACCCCACCTGCTCATTGTATAGTCCCACCCCTTTCTTCCTCCATTGTGTGTTGAGTGACCTGCAGGACATTGATTCTCTCATTCCATTGCTAAACTGATACAATGTGAGTGAAATTAAACCAATTCCCAGGGGAGAGAACATCACATCATTGCATTGGCTGGGAATTGAACCCAGGTCAACTGCTTGGAAGGCAGCTATGCTCACCACTATACCACCAATGCCTCTGGTGGCAGTGTCACTTATGCTTGCCCAATGAGGCTAGAGCAGCACTGAGGAGATTTTCAGCCTGTTAAAATGAACTGGATTCTCATCACTGAAAAAAAACACCTCCATCTTCACTTGAGTTTGAACCATCAGCCTTTCAATTAGCCACCAAAGCTGTTAATCACAGGGGATGTCTACACTACGAGTATCACAGCATTCCTTCTCAGATCTGAACCTTAGAGTTCAGAAAATGAGATACTAGCACCTGAATCCTCTAAGCTTAATTACCAGCTTACATTTGATAGCGCTGCCACCACCTAAAAATATAGTGTTTTGGAGCACTCTGACCTCCCCAGCCTTCTCTGGGGACCCCAAGAACCCAGATCCCTTGGGTTCTTAAAACAAGGAGTAATAAACCATTCCCCCACCTTTCCCCCTCCTAGAGTTTCCCTCCCTGGGCTATCCTGAGAGATACTGATCCAACTTCTTAAATCACCATACAGAGAAGCATCTCCCTTCCTTTCCACAAAGAGGCAAACAGATTCAAGGAAAACAAAGAGAGATTCTTTCTCTCCCCCTCCCGTCTCCCCCCCACCTGTTCTGGTGAGTTATCCCAATCCCCTGGAATAACACAAGGGAAACAAGGAAAAAAAATCAATCAGGTTCTCTAAAAAAAGAAATCTTTTAATAAAAGAAAGGAAAAAGTAAGGAATTAGCTCTGTAACTTCAAGATGTAAATATTACAGGGTTCATAGACTTATAGACTCATAGGTCAGAAGGGACCAATATGATCATCTAGTCTGACCTCCTGCACAAGGCAGGCCACAGAACCCTACCCATCCACTTTTATAACAAACCCTAACCCAGGACCGAGTTATTGAAATCCTCAAAATTGGTTTGAAGACCTCAAGCTGCAGAGAATCCACCAGCAAGTGACCCGTGCCCCACGCTGCAGGGGAAGGCGAAAAACCTCCAGGGCCCCTGCCAATCCGCCCTGGAGGAAAATTCCTTCCCGACCCCAAATATGGCGATCAGCTAAACCCTAAGCATGTGGGCAAGACTCACCAGCCAGCACCCAAGAAGGAGTTCTCTGCAGTAACTCTGTTCCCATCCCATCCAACATCTCCCCGCAGACCATTGAGCAGACCTATCTGGTGGTAATCCAATTGCCCAAATTAATGATCCTATCATAACATCCACTCCATATACTTATCAAGCTTTGTCTTAAAGCCAGAAAAGTCTTTTGCCCCCACTACTTCCCTCGGAAGGCTGTTCCAGAACTTCACTCCCCTAATGGTTAGAAACCTTCGCCTAATTTCAAGTCTAAACTTCCTAATATCCAGTTTATACCCATTCGTCCTCGTGCCTACATTAGTACTAAACTTAAATAATTCCTCTCCCTCCCTAATGTTAACCCCCGATATATTTATATAGAGCAAGCATATCCCCCCGCAGCCTTCTTTTGGCCAGGCTAAACAAGCCAAGCTCTTTGAGTCTCCTTTCATAAGGCAGGTTTTCCATTCCTCGGATCATCCTAGTAGCCCGTCTCTGAACCTGTTCCAGTTTGAATTCATCCTTCTTGAACATGGGACACCAGAACTGCACACAGTATTCCAGATGGGGTCTCACCAGCGCCTTATATAACGGTACTAACACCTCCTTATCCTTGCTGGAAATACCTCGCCTGATGCATCCCAAAATCGCATTTGCTTTTTTAACAGCCGTATCACATTGGTGACTCATAGTCATCCTGCTATCAACCAATATCCCAAGGTCCTTCTCCTCCTCTGTCGCTTCCAACTGATGCGCCCCCAACATATATCTAAAATTCTTATTATTAATCCCTAAGTGCATGACCTTGCACTTTTCACTATTGTATTTCATCCTATTACTATTACTCCAGTTTACAAGGTGGTCCAGATCTTCCTGAATAGTATCCCTGTCCTTCTCCGTGTTAGCAATACCCCCCAGCTTTGTGTCATCCACAAACTTCATTAGCACATTCCCGCTCTTTGTGCCAAGGTCAGTAATAAAAAGGTTAAATAAGATCAGTCCCAAAACCGATTCTTGAGGGACTCCACTAGTGACCTCCTTCCAGCCTGACAGTTCACCCTTCAATACAACCCGCTGGAGTCTCCCCTTTAACCAGTTCCTTATCCACCTTACAACTTTCATATTCATCCCCATCTTTTCCTATTTAACTAACAGTTCCCCATGCGGAACCGTGTCAAACGCCTTACTGAAATCTAGGTAAATTATATCTACCTCATTTCCTTTATCTAAGTAATCCGTCACCTTCTCAAAGAAGGAGATCAGATTGGTTTGAAACGATCTACCTTTAGTAAATCCGTGTTGCAATTCGTCCCAATTACCATTGACCTCTATGTCCTTAACTACTTTCTCCCTTAAAATTTTTTCCAAGACCTTACATACTACAGACGTCAAGCTAACAGGCCTATAATTGGGACAAACCCTCTAAAATGTACGTCTTTCAGGGTGTGAAACTCCCTGGAACCAGTATAATTAAGCTGACCTAAGCCATGGTTAGATAGTGCTAAATGAAAGGAAAGATTGTTTTGCCAATGCAGCTATTACAGGGATGGAAAACCCCACCCCTCACTGTAGCAGCTGTCTACTCCACAATGCTACAGCAGTATTTTAAGGATAGCCAGCCTCAGAGGGTGACGAGATCTGGCTCCATGGATGCTCAGGCACTAAGACAGCAGCAATGACAACACACTAATGCTTCCGTAGTTGGCAGGATTCAAACCTGCGTGGGGAGACCCCAATGGATTTCTAGTCCATCACCTTAACCACTCGGCTACAACTAGTTGATATACAGCTATTGCACTACATAATGGTTCTGTTCTCACAGAATTGTCACTTCAAATGGCTCAGACCAGCTCCCCCAGCACACTCACTGCTGTGCATTAGTGTAAGCGTGTCCATGGGGAACAGCAAGAGTTCCTGCCCATTTCCCTTCCAGCTGGAACATGATTAGTGTGTTTGTGGCTAACGACATTGCTATAGATTGTTGTTCATTCCCCACACTGACAATTCAGACAGTCTTTTTCCTATTCGAATCTCCACCGTATCATTCCAATAGCCTGGGGCAGGATTTCTCTGGGGCACTGAAATGTTTCAGGGGTTGGTGTGTGAGCTCAGCCTTGCATGCCATCCCTGATGTTTCATGGACTAACAACAGCAGCAGAAAGAAAGAGCCGAGCCAATATCTCCCTGGTAGGGATGCAGGTGACCACGTCCCCTCTGTCTGACCATTGCCATTGCAGGAGAGAAGGGTTCACTGCAATCGAATGCCCTGGCTCAGAGAAGAGACACAGGGAGGTTTTACTGTGATTGGATCTGTGCAAAGGAAATTGTGGCTCTGTGTGAAATTGAGGAGGGAAATGAAACGTCCACATGGTGGCCCAGTGTCTTAAGGAATGTGGGCGATCGACTCTGGCTGAGAAATGATTTAACAGGAATTTGTATCAATGTATTGCCCTGATTAAAAGCTATGGCTGTAAGGTGCCACTGTTGTTAGTACTTGAACCTGTGTGGGGACACCCGAGTGGGTGTCAAGTCCATTATCTTAACGAGGGGTAGTTGATTATTTTGTCAAGATCCAAATTTCTTGGTCAAGATCTAGTCAATGTCTAGATGACAGAGAAAATAATACACTGATGATAATAAGAAGAATTTAGAAATATTTACAGTTGCTATAGGCATAACTATGATGATTGTTTTATGTTTCACTCTTTATATCTGACACCACCATCATCTTTCCCTTTAGCCTTGTAGTTTACCAAGGGTAAAACTAAACATCTCTTCAGATACAAGGGAGTGTTTGTGTTCATTCCTGCTATCTACACAGAGGCTTGATGTAGCTGCTTCAATCCTCTGGCTCTGCCCTGATAAGTAACATTTCAGAGTGTCACTGAACTGAAGGAGGGAGATCATTTTTTGACAGATTACGCTTCCTCTTAAAGGTGTTTGTCTGGCTGGCAGCCCTGGTTCCCAGGTCTCTCCTGAGGGAAGAAAGTTTCTGTGCAAAATACTAAAACTTTTAACAGAGAGGAGGGAAAGGCGATGGCCACATGATGGGGCCAGTATGTACCACAACATGATTCTTTTATGTGAGATGACTCTGAAGATTGACTGATCTCCACTTCCTTGGATTTCAAGAGATGTTTAGTTTTGTACTTGAGAACCTGTAAGGCTGAAGCAATTTTATGGATAATGACACTAGAATTGAAGTGTTATTTAATGTTGTAGAAATCATTAAAAACACTTAGTTTCAACTTGAGCTGCCTGTTATTAAAGGCTGGTTTCCCCATGTCAGTTCCATAAGCTCTGCTAGAAAGGCCCTGGGTTCTCTCCTGCCTTGGTGGGAACTAAAGGCAATCGTCCCCTGCTGCCCTTGGCTTCAAGCTGATTTTTCTGGGGAGGGGATGTGGAATTGGTTTGTTTGCTATTGAGAGGGAGCCGGGCCAGTTCTCAGAGAACGAGAACTCCTAGCATCTTCCCAGCCCAACCCAGGCTGCTGCCCTGTCCCAGCCTCTGTTCCCCTGGGAGCCCTGCTTGTTTGACTCTAGAGCAGGCTGGGAGCAGCAGCTGGGGCAGAGGACAGCCTGGGCTGGGCAGATGCTAGGAGCAGAGCACCAGAGGCCTCTACTGGCTCCCTCCTCAGCAGCAAACAATCAGTCTCCACCCACACCCTGGGACAGCAGCCTGGAGCCAAGGACAGTGCCCAGTGGGGGGTTCTCTTTTTCCTCTTCCTGGGGTGAGCAGGGACCTGGGGGTGTTTCTTGCAGGGCAGTTGGAACTGAATTGGGGTACAGGCTTTTAATAACAGGCAGCTCATGTTCAGACTAATTTTGTTAGAATTTTATTTATAATGTAAAATAATTCAAAAGTAAATGGGCAGGAATGATTGGAACTCTTTTCTCCCTGTCGTACAAAGAAATGGCTTTTTGGCTTTTCATGATACAGGAGTCAGGTTCGTTCACTGTACAGAATCAATGTGCACAGAAGCCTGTTGTGTTTCATTTCTTTAGTTCTGCTGCCATCATGTGGCCATTTCCTTCCCCTCCTTTCTGTCCAAAGTGAAGAGCCCAGTTCCTCCAGGAAGAGAAGGACATCTTTCTTCTTTCCTTCCTCAAAAGCCCCCTTCCTTGGAAAGCCCTTTTCTGGGTCTGGGTGGGGAACAGCCATTCCTGAGGATTAATTTCACACCATATTTGGGGTTGATATATAGATTTTACAGCCAGACTGGATCACTAGGTACCTCTGCTCTGACCTGATTCAGAACAGAGTCCAGAGAATTTTACCCAGTGACTCCTACTCCCACCCCAAGATCTTCTGGCTGAGCGAGGAGAGCTCATTCAGAAAGTCATCGTGTTTGGATGTAAAGGTGGGAAATGATGGGGAAATTGGTCCCTCTTTCAAGTTTCAATGTTGTAACTTCTACATATAGACCGGGGTGGCCAACCTGAGCCTGAGAAGGAGCCAGAATTTCCCAATGTAACCGCCAAATGTGCACCTTAGTATGCAACTACTGAGTCAATTGTGAACCTTCCCATCATTATCCCTCTGAAATAATGATGTGATGGATACTTGGCTGTATATCCCAGTGTGCCCTGCATTAGCCAATCCAACCATTCGGCACTTGCAGATGGGCATCTCTGTACTGTGCCTGAGTCTTGTACAGCTATGAAAGGCTCGTAGATGCCAATATTTCCCTGTCTTTTTAACCTGCACTAATACCAGGCCAGGCCAGGACTGGGAAGAGAGACAGAGCAGCAGGTTTCCCATATTGTATCCATTTCCCTTTTTCATGACCAGTTTCTCCTCTGCATAACTAGTACTTTTTTTATTGTAAGCCTGGCTAACTCAGCTGGTAGAGTGTCAGGCTTTTAATCTGATGGTCCAGGGTTCAAGTCCCTGGTCAGGTAATAAACTACTCGCCATATCTTTAAACATTGTTCTTCTGATGTCCTCTTTGGTGTTACTTTTTCTCTTCAAGACTGTGCCTTTCCTAAGAAGGGCCTTTGTGTGTGTGGGTTTGAAGGGGCAACTTCCTGACATCCTCACTGTCCTTGCAGCCTGGAGGAATAAAGGCCTCTGGGCACACAGCATGTTCCTCCCTGCATGCACACGCACACACAGAAAACAAAACAGAATATCTCTAAGGATTTAGAATCACCTGCGGCCTTCCTCTATCCTGCTGGATCCCCAAATGATGATGCTCTTCAGCCTAAACCCATGTCCCCTCTAGTCCCAGTGACCCTCAGTCCCAATCCACTGCCCCTCCTATGCACACTGCTCCTCACTCCCAACCAGAGCCTACTCCTCTTCACCCTTCTTCTCTATCCCAACCCACAGCCCCCTCCTATTCCCAGTGCCCCTCAATCCCAAACCACGGCTCCCTCCTTCCCTCCAGCAGCAGGTGCTTCAGACTCCCTCAGGAAGATTTTCTTGCAAGGTTTCATGTATGAGTCTGCATGTGGATTTTACAGTGCGTTGGAAATATGTTGCATTGCTTGCCAAAATGATCACTTCTGGCTCGTGTTGGATTCCCAGTCTCCTTGTTATTGGGACAGGAGAAAGAGAGAGTTGTTATCCTTGTTGTGTGAATCAAGGGCAGCACAGCTGTGCTTGGCAGACCCCGACTGAAGGACTCACCCTCAATTCAATAGCACTTGGTAGGCAGGGGACAAGGGTTCCAGGACCAAGTGGGCTGGGGTCCCAATACTAAAATTTAGGTGTTAAATCAACTTTAGGACAGGGTGGCAGTGGAGGGATGAGTGAGTTCCTAGACAAGACAGTGATGTACAGTGCCTTCTTATTTTCCCTCTTTTCCACCCAGGATGGCAGGTGAACTCTACAGAGGCACCTCTGGGCTTGCACTGACTAAGGACAACAGCTGTGAGTGGGGTAACGGGGGAGCTCATATTTAAGGACTTTTGGTTGCTGGACTTACAAACCGTAGGGATAAGGACACTGCCCAGCTTATTTGGGGTGGGCCTTTTCCTCGTGGTTTATGTTTATGTGTTGGGGCTGCTGACATGCCTTCTGCTAACCCTAGGCTTACATTGCAATGTAGACATATCCTAAGAGGGCATCAATACTGTGATAAAATCCCGCTTACCTGGATGATCTGATTTGGGCTCCTGGGGATCAGACTGGAGCCCAGGCTTGGAAACCCTCACTCCTTGTGGGGTCTCGGAGGCTGGGCTGAAGCTCAAGTGTCTACACTGTAATTTTATAACCCTGCAGCACAAGCCCCACAAGCCTGAATCAACTGACTCAGGGTTTGAGAATAGTGACTTGGGTGTGTTAATGGCAGTGTAGACATAATGCTCGGTTATGTCCACACTGCAATGAAACACCCAAGGCGTTCCTGTGCCAGCTCAGGCTCCTGAGGGTTTTGGCCGTGGGGTGGTAAACTTGCCCTGTAGACATCTCAGCTCAAGCTCAATATCGGGCTCTGGGAGCCCTCAAGGTTGGGAGGGAGTTTAGCAAGCAAAAAAGGTAAAATGGCAGTGGAGTAATACGCTGGACTCAGTGGCATTTCTCCATTGTCTATCTGCTTTGGGCAGTGACAATAACACGTCCTGCTGCGTTCGTTATTTCAAAGGGTGGTTTAGGATTTTCATTCTCACGGTGCATGAAGCAGGGCTCAACCCTTGGTGCAAACTAAATGAACTGCTCACAGATTCTGACAGCCACAATGAGCAACTGGTGTGAGAGCCCAGACCTGCCCCTGTCCCAGAGGGAAGGGCTCATCTATGACAGGCTGGACCACTGACCTATCAGCTCTTAACTCCCAAACTTTCAGTAATTCTGTTATCTGTGCCTGTGAGTATAGTTTAAACTGCCATACTGGGCTAGACCAAAGGCCCATCAAGCTCTGTGTTTTGTCCATTGGCAGTAGCCAATAGCAGGTGCCTCAAGAGTTAATCAACAAGGCACCACTGGGAGTTGAACCCAGGATCTTCTGCTTACAAGACAGGGGCTTTAACCAGCTAAGCCACGGTGCCCACCTGTGATTGAAGCACAGTGTCTGCCCACACCTGACTCCCTGCCATCCCCACTGGGGCCTGACAAGCTTTGCTTGTGTTTGGATTCTCCAAAGCAGAGAAGCAGGTGAGCTTTTCCTTGCAAGCTCTGTGTGTGTGTGTGTGTGATTCTTTGGCCAGGTCTGCACTACAAAGTTATTTCAGCATCATTGTATTGCTCAGGTGTGTGAAAAACACACAACGCTCCCTTGGTCAGCAGCTTTTGGCTGGTGCACACACTGCAATGCCATGTCTGGCAACAAAACTGCCCTGTTTTGGTGACAAAATAAAACCACCTCAATGAGAGGCCTAGAGCTTTGTGCAGCAAACTTAAAGTGACAAATTGTCAGTGTAAATGCTGCTGTTCATTATATCACCATAACTGGCCTCCATCAGTATCCCATAATGCCCACTGTGAACTCACCTGCCCTGCATTCCTGCTACAGAGGCTGGGCCCCTCCCCTTTCATAGTTCCAGAAAGTTCTGAGAGCTGAGCCGCTATCTGCCCTGGGATTAGGTTGATATACTGCATTGCCAGCCTAAGTAACGTAATTACACCAACCTAATTTTGTAGTGTAGATCTGTCCAAAGAATCACACACACATCTTGGGAGCAAAACTTCACCTGCTCTTCTGCTTTACAGAAGCCAAACACGAGCAACATTTGTCAGGACCCAGTGGGGATTGGCAGACAGTCAGGTGTGGGCAGACACGGTGCTTTAAGTAACAGCAGGTACCATGGCTTAGGTGGTTAAAGTACCTGTTTTGTAAACAGGAGATCCTGGATTCAACTCCTAGTGGTGCCTTGGGGAGTGGCTTTTGGGGCACCTGGCATTGGCTACTGATAGAAGACAAGATTCAGAACTAGATGGACCTATGGTTTAAATTACACGCACAGGCACTGATAATAGAGTTACTAAAAGTTTGGGTGTTAAGAGCTGATAGGTCAGTGGTCCACTCCCCTCAATGCAGTTTTACTATTTCCACTTGCTAAACTCCCTCCAAACCTCTATAAAATTACAGTGCAGACATATGGGCTTGAGCCCAACCTCTGAGGCCCCACGAGGGGTGGGAGTTTTTGAACACAGGCTTCAGTGTGAACACAAATATCTGCACCACAGTTTTTAGCCCCTCAGCTTTACGTCCATGAGCCCAAGTCAGATGAGCCAGGCCAGCCCTGCTGCCATCTTTATCCCAGGAGAGATGGACTCTAAGGGTACGTCTCCATTGCAATGGAAGCCCAGGTGCGGCATGCTGTGCTCAAAGCAGCACCCTGGAAGCCCCATATTCACCACTCTCATATAATGATCATATGGTTTGTACAAGTCTGCCTTGTGAGGATGGACACTGCTTGATTCACATCCTAGCAAAGGAGCTTCCTAACAAGCTGGAAGAAAATATGAAAGAAGGGTAGAGACACCATGATTTGGCCTCTCTCCCCCATAACTCAACAGCTGGAAACACACCTGGAGGACAGAGACTGAGCTGAACTGATTCAGAAATCAGAAGAGAATACTAATAATACATTCAAACCAAATTCCCCTGCCAGACTAGTATTGGTTTCTCAGCAGGATTCCTGGGCCCAGCCTTGTTGGGGTTATGAGGACTCTGCCACACATGAGAGTAGAAAGAGCATCCTTGGGGTCAGGCAGGCCTCTGGTAAGGGAGTGGGGACTGAGATCCTTTGTCTGGCCAATTGCACCAGGGTCATGTATAAACCAGGGAAGTTCCCCACAATAGCCGGACCTGAACCCCCTGTACACTTGCCCTCTGTACTCATTGCTTCTCTGTCTCTCTTCCCCTCATCTCTGCTGGTCTCCCTCTGAGCTTTCTCAGCACCTGGCCCCATAGCGCTTCCTGCCAGCCAGAGACTGCTTGTTCTAGGCCTGCTCCTGTGGATGTGGCCTCTCTCCTGATTCCTGAGGAAAGGAACCTTTCCAGAAAATGGCCATGGATTCTGGGAATCTGCATGTGGCTGGTGGACAGCACCAGGAATCATTTGGCTCCTGGCACACAAGGCCACTTAAAACCTGAGCACCCAGAAAGGGGCTTGAACCTTCAGATTAAGAGCCTGATGCTTTACCAACTGAGCTGCCTGGGCTTGTTGAAACCATCTTCACCATTCACCACAAGAGCGAGCAGGTAGGCAAAAGAGAGGCAAAAAACGTCCTAGGGAACCCTCATGTGGCCTAATGGATAAGGTATCTGAGTGTGGGTCAAAAGATTGAGGGTTGGAGTCCCTGGGTGGTTGTGTTTCTGCAGTTTTACCATTGTGCTGAAAGTCCTGTTCCCTTCAGGGTTGGAACCTCTTCTTGGCTGCTCAGGCCAATGCTCTGGCTTCAGCTAGAGCCCCGGGAAGGAGTTGGGGGTTGGGTGTCACAAAGGCTGGGACATGAGACCCAGGTGCTTCCAGTCTAGCCTTTGCCCTTCCTGACTTGTCAAAGAAAGTGGGTGACTGCCCTGGCTGTCGTGTGCACCTGACCCTGTGCTGGAGGGTACTTACTACATAGCGTCTTGGGAGCCTGGGTGTTTCTCTGCTTCTCACCAGCTTGGGAAAAGCCTCTTGGGGTAAAATCTCCTGCCCCACTGCAAAAGTGAGCACCTTGAGTGGGACCAGTCAGAGGCCTCACCATGGGGGCTGGCCCTGCTTTCCTACCAATTTATGATGTTATCCACAGAGCATCAGCAGCTGCCCCGCATGCTGGTGACCTTCAGTGGGTGTTTGGCATGGCAGGGAGCAGCCTGGCTAAGTGTTTTTGTGCCTGTCTGAAGGCCACACAAAGGCATGGTCCTGCCCTCCTCTAGCCCTGACCTCAGTTGCTCTGTGGCTTTTAAGCCTGCCCTTGGAGCCATCAGCACCAGCTGCTTCTGCTCTAGGTGCCCAGAGGAGGAGAGATGTGCTGGGTCAGTTTAACAGATGCCCCTTCCCTGGTACTGCCATTGCTCAGCTGCACAGAGGAGCTTCCATCCCCAATCCCTGCCTGTCACTGCCCAGCAGCCCTCTAGCACCATTCCTGAGGGCTGCCCTGCCTCACTTTCTTCCTGCCATGTTGGGAAAGACAGTTCTCATCATTAAAGGTCAGGTGGGCCATCTAGGGGCAGAAGCCTGTTCTATGCTTTCCTACTGCAGAGCCCAAGCTCAGGAACTCACCTTGGGTCCAGGCACTGCTGTGCTCCCAGAAAACATCCCCTGCATAAAGAGGGATGACAGGGCCTGCCAAACCCAGGGATTGAACCAGGGACCTTTAGAGCTTTGGTCTAACGCTCTCCCAACTGAGCTACTTTGGCACCTGCGTGAAAACATTTTGGCCTGTTGCTTCCGTATCTGGAATGTTTTTGTCAGGAGTTGCACACAAAAGGGACAGGAAAACAAACAGCTGCTCCACACCCCCACTGGAGGAACCCGGCACCATTAGCTGAGGTGAGTAAGAAGTGTCTGTTGGCTGACAGGGCCTGTCCCTCAGGAGCTGGAACAGCAGCTGCTGCCTCCCCCTCGGCTCCAGGCTGTGGGAAATGCTCATTGCCTGGCTGCATGGGCGGATGCTGCTCCTTGCTCTGGAGAGCGTCTGTATTGCTCTGTCAACCCCCCGTCTTCACTGAGCCAGTCTGGTAAGGTCCCAAGTGCCCCCTCCGGCCTGGCAGCTGCAAGTGTGCAGACATCAACCCCCCTGCCAGCCCCAGAGCCAGCAGAAGCGCCAGCCCCCCCAGCACCACAGGGACACTCAATGCACTTCCTGTGGGGAAATGGCTCTTTAGTGTCCAGCTGCTAGAGTGAGAGTCAGGAGAGAGCAGTGTCTGGCTCACCTTAGGGGAGAGAAGAGACCTGATGAGTGCGGATCTCCCTCAGCCTCCCCCGCAATGCTGGTCAGTTTTATTACCACTGTAATAGTCAGTGCTTCCCTTCAGGGCCGGCCCTAGAGGGGTCTGGGGTATGGGACAAATCCCCCCCTTTCCTCCCCAGGCCCTGCCCCCACTACACCCCTTCCCCCAAGTCCCCACCCCATCCTGTCCCATCTCTACCCTTCCTGCACCTTCCTGACCCATTCCTCTCCCACCCCCAGTTCTTCCTGTCCCTGCTCCTTCCCCTCCCCACCCAGTGCCTCCTGCACCCCACTGAACAGCTGATCACTGGCAAGTGAGAGGCACTGAAAGGGAAGAGGAGGAGCTTGTCAGCAAGGCCTGTAGTGTGGAGGAGGAGCTGGCTGTCAATGGGCGCTGAGCACCTATTTTTTCTCTGTTGGTTCTGCAGCCATGCGAGTCGCTGACTTGGCTCTTTTCGCACTCTAGAGAGAGGAGCAGAACCAGGGCTATGGCTGATCTATGGGGCATCAGGTGAGTGGCAGAGGCTTCAGGTGCTGAGAGTTTGCCTGACCCCTCAGGGACACAGTGTGAGGTGGTGCCCCAGGGATCTCTATGAAAGGAGCAGAACAGGATTTACTTGGGATGGGGAGAGAATTGAGAGTGTCTCAGGGGGTTGTACAGAGGTGTTGCCGGGATTAGAGACTGGCTAAAACACAGGCCTCACTGGGAGCAGGATTTAAACCTGCGCAGGGAAACCCTATTGGATTTCAACTCCCACATCTTAACCACTCGGCCATCACAGCTGTGAACACAAAAATGCCCCAATGCCAGAGAAACTGGTAAAAAATCACAATGCCCAGGTGTGAAGTCATCTGAACCACAAAATTCCCACCACAAACCTGGCTCCCAAAGCACGGGGGGGATTGGGGTTTGTTCTCTTTGCTTAGCCATGTGCAGTCACACAGACAGAGAGTTTAAAAGTCTCCCCTCCTGCAGAGCGGGAATGGGAAATGATTCTCAACTTGAAGCCTGATGTAGGGTGACCAGACGTCCTGATTTTATCGGGACTGTCCTGATATTTGCTTGTTTGTCCCGCGTCCCGACCGATGTTTGGTCGGGACCCTGGACAAACAAATAACTTTGTCCTCTGCTCCGACACACAGGCATAGTCTGGAGGGATACTTGCCCCCCCCAACTCCGCCCCCTCATTCCATTGGATCCATCCCCAAATCCTGGCCCTGGCCCTGCCCCCAGCCCCACCCCCTCACTGCCCCATTGGATCCCTCCCCAAATCCTTGCCCTGGCTCTGCCTCTTTCCCAAGCACACAGCATTCTTCCTCCCTCCCAGGTTTGCACACAGGCCATGCCCATGGCCGGGAGCGCAGCGCGGAAGCTGCTTCAGCCCTGCAGCCTGCGGGGCAGCGCAATGGGGCTGGGGGCAGCGGGGAGCAGGCAGGGCCCAGGTGGGCGGGGGGCAGAGACACACGTGGGGCTGACACGCTCCTGCCGGGAGCTGCCTGGTTCACCCCTTGCCCGGGAGCTGCAGGAAGGGCCCAGATCATGGCTCGGCTGCAGAGCTCGGATCCCAGGCTGGGCCCAGGAGTGACGGGATGGGGGAGCTGGGGGTGTATTGGGGGTCAGAGCCGAGAGTTGGTTGGAGATGGGGCTGTGCCACTGCCGCTTGGCGGCGGGGCGGCCCTCTGGTTTTTTTTTTTGCTCCGCCCCCCATGTCCTGATATTTCATCTTTGACATCTGGTCACCCTAGCCTGATATAAAGGAGGAAGTCTGGACCAAGGGGCGAGGGACTGGCCTTTGCTAGAGAAACCACTGTCAAGTTTTAGCCAGTTAGGATAAGTCAGCAAATAAGAACAACTTCAGGTATCAGTAACTGCTACAGGTTGCAAATTCCTACATGTAGCAGTTTCTGGCACTACACCTGCGCAGCTCTGCTCCCCGGCTCTTCTCGGGCTCCTGCTCTCTCCTTAGCTCTGCCCCACTCTCACCCAGGCAGTTCCAGCTCACATGGAGGATGGGACCCCCTGGCCTGGTGACTCCCTCATTACACTGCCTGGCCTGTCAGTGCAGCTAACTTGGAGCTTTGGCCTCTCCCCATTGTCCCTGGGGACTGTCAGTCTCAGGGTCCTGATTTCCCATTGATCCTTCCCCCTTCTATTGGTGCTGGGAACTAGCCAACCAACCCCCACCCCAAACACACACTAAGTTTTAGTATAGAGCCAAGAGCCCCCTTACACAAGCCAGCCCCATGAGGGTCACCGATGTGCAGAGAAGGCAGCACAAGCTGGTCCCATGGTGTAATGGGCAGCACTCAGGACTCTGAATCCTGTAATCTGAGTTCAAATCTCAGTGGGACCTTGTGTTGGCTTGTGGTCATAGGCGGCAGGTTATATACATCTGCGGTGCTCGGGCCCCAGGAATATTCAGGGCTGGGGGCCCTGCTCCAGCAATATTTGGAGTTGGGTCTCTTCCCCTGGGCCCTGGCACCCCTCCACCTGCTGTGGTGCGTCCCTGCCTGACAAAAAGCAGCAGGGGCCTGTCTCCTGCCTGCTCCTGTTGCTGGAGTAGAGGGATTCTGGGTAGAACTGCTGCCCCAGAGTCCTAGTGCAGGCTGCCCTGAGCCTCTCCAACACCCCCAACCCTGAGCTCCCTCTGAACCCTGATACTCTGCCCCAGTCCTGAGCCCCTCCTGCATCATGAATCCCTCATCCTCAGCCCTATGCTCCCTCCCAGAGGGTGCACTCCTTCCCACCCCCAGAGCCTGCACCTCTCACCCCTGCCGGAGCCTGCACCCAGCACCCAAACTCCATCCTAAAGCCTACTAAACCCTGCACCCTAATCCCCAGCCCAGGATCTGAAGCCCAGACCTCCCGCCTAAATCCCCTCCCAGAGCCTTAGGCAGGTGGGGGTGGAGTTTGGGGGCAGGTTCTGGGCACCACCAAAATTTCTACAAACTTGCCACCGATGCTTATGGTAACACCCCAGAGCTCGACTTCCCTGTCTCCAGCTGTGTAAGAGTGAATCTTTCCCCTCCTGCTGGGTGTCTCACACCTCCTAGAGCCAGGTCTTTGGCTGGGATGGCCACAATGGGTTAGGGCTCTAGAACTTGTTACCCTGATAGTTGGGATTCTTGCTGCTGCACCTGATGTTCACAAGCTTGGCCCTTGCTTCCTACCACACTTTTCCTCTGGCCCATATGGCGCTTGAAGAAAGGAGTGACAGGGCTGGGATTAACAGTCAGGGCTTGGCAGGAGGAAGACTCCCAGACTGGAGCCCCACACACCTTCCCTCCTCCGGGCACCTAGAGCAGAGGCAGCCCAGCTCTGTCCGCTGGATACCTCAGCAGTGTAGGTGAGTTCATGTAAATACAGTCTGGTCCCAAAGCCTCCTCTCAACCCTGGTCATCAGTAGCTGCCAGGGGAGAGCTCATTCACACCTCGCTTACAAATCATCATTTGAAATTCTAAGGTTGGCCAACACTGCCGAAGCCAATGCACCGACATTGTCAGCAAACACAACAGCTGGGTGAGGAAACCTGGCTTTGTCCAGACTTTCCATACCTATTTTACTTTCTCAGGTACAAGTAGTTTTCATATGTTGTATCTGCTTTTAAAGTGTGTTAACGTTTCTATTTCCATTCAAATTTGCAACCAATGACAACATTGGCAACGCTGCGTGTAACTACCTGACCACTGAGGGAGGGGGTGTTGGGGAAATTCGGGGAAGGGGGTGCACAGCCCCCTGATTGGGGGGCGTATAGGGAATGCCCAGTTTCACTGAATTGAGTCTCCTACTGCAGCACCTCAGTTGGTTACATCAGAGAGGAGCTGCAGTGTCTAGGCAGTGGGATGCCTGTGCCTTTAAGAGCCCAGCCCTGGGAAGCCCATGCTAAGAGGTGCTGCCTGTGAGAGGGGAAGTAAAAAAGCCCTCTGCTCCCCCCACCCATGTTTGCAAACACTGGAGTCTCAGCCCACCGGGATAACTGTTACCCCTCTGCCCCTGCCTGTGCCAGGGTTTAACCCTCTGGTAGCACCTCCCTCTGGGCTTAACTCTGGATCCTTCCCCCCTCCCTGACTTTGCCTTTAGTCTCTCTCCTAACTCTGCCTCCAGCTGCTTGACCCCCTGACCAGTCAATTTCCACCCCCTGCTCAGACCCTGGCCACCCACTCCTCTGATTTGCCCCCCTTTGCCCCTTTTTAATCCCTGTAAAAAGTAGGGAGTGCTGGGTCCCATTCTCTGGAGGGAGGGCTGGGTGCCTGGCCCCTGCCAGCCCAATGCTCAAAGTGCCCGATGATCTTGTGGATGTTTGCTGAGTGCTGCAGGGTCACCCGAAGGGGGAGAGAGATGTGGTTAGGAGGTGATGCAGCCAAGGGTGCCTCACCCAACACTGAGATGCAGCTACCTCTGGAGTGAGTTACACAAGTCAGCAAATGAATATGGAACAAGAAACACATTGAAAGGACCAAGGCAGCTGCAGTAGGTGGAGAAAACCAGAAAAAGCAGTATCCCTGGATCCCAGCCCTGCCCCTCCCCCACTCTACCCCCTAATCTCCACTCCCCTCCCACATTTGAGGGGAGCCCAGGAGTCTTGGTCCCCAGCCTTGCCCACCCCCATATTTTGATATGGCTCCATCCAACAGCTGCCCCCACAATTGCAGGGCAGTGCCACAGGGCACACTGGGGCCTGCTTGTTTGCACAGGATGGGCAATGCCAGTGCTCCAGGATGGGGAGAGATGATGCTAAGGGAGAAGCAAGCAGCAGACAGCTCCCATGACAGAGAAAGAAATGCTAGGGGGTGCTGTGCTGCAAGGACTGAAGGGAGTTGGCAGGGAATGGGAGGATCTTCCCTCACAGCAGGTGCGTCTGTCTCCCTTCCAATTCCTCCCCAGCCCTACCCCAGCCCAGGCAAATCCCGGCCCAGCTACCAGGGTTAAATTTGGCCTGGATTCCCCAGCTGCTAGGGGTGGGGCGTGGGGCTGGGAAGCATGAGCCTTTACTCCTCCTTCCCCAGACACAGTTGCATGGGCACAGACCAAAGGAGCCTGCAGCACTGCTGCCTAGAGGAAACTGAGGCACCAGTAACTGATAGACACATCATGGCTCTCCTCATCCTCATCCTCTTTTCCATGTACAACCTGGCCAGGGGAGAGAGGGGTAAACTCAGGGCAGTTGCATAGTTAACCTGTGGAACTCCTTGCAAGAGCATGTTGTGAAGGCCAAGACTAAAACAGGGTTCAAAAAAGAACTAGATTAGTTTACAGTGGATAGGTCCATCAAGGGCTATTAGCCAGGGTGGGCAGGGATGCTGCCTGTAGCCTCTGTTTGCCAGAAGCTGGGAATGGGCAATAGGGGACGGATCACTTGATGATTCCCTGCTCTGTTCAGTCCCTCTGGGGCACCTGGCACTGGCCAGTGTCAGAAGACAGGAGGATACTGGGCTAGATGGACTTTGCGTCTGAACCAGTCTGGCCGTTCTTATGTCTCCCTTGGCGCAGCAGTGACACCCAGTGGGCAGTCAGAGTAATGCACAGGTGTTTTCCTTGGCGCAGCAGTGACACCCAATGGCCAATCAGGGTAACACACAGAGTATGTATCCCTAGGAGCAGCAGTGACACCTCGTGGTCATTCAGGGTAATGCACAGAAAGCGTTTCCATTGATAGAGCAATGACACCCAGTGGTCAGGTGGTGTAATGCACAGCATGTGTCTGCCCTCTACGAGCAGTGACACGCACGGACCAGTCACGGTAAGGCACAGAATGTGTTTCCCACCAATCAGGGTACCACACAGAGCATGTTTCCCTTGGAGCAGCAGTGACACCTCGTGGTCATTCAGGGTAATGCACAGAAGGTGTTTCCCTTGATACAGCAGTGACACCCACTGGTTAGGTGGTGTAATGCTCAGCGTCTGTCTGCGCTCTACTAGCAGTGACACCCACGGACCAGTCACGGTAAGGCACAGAATGTGTTTCCCACCAATCTGGGTAAGGCACAGAGCATGTTTCCCATGGAGCAGCAGTGACACTCAGTGACCAGCAGGGGTGGCATCAGACTCTTCTCCTCTAGTGGGGGACTGAGGCTACATCTACACTACAGGATAAATTCGAATTAGCTTAAACCGATCTTATAAAACAGATATTATAAAGTTGATTGTGAGCCTCCACACTAGGCACATGAATTCGGTGGTGTGCGTCCATGGTCCGAGGCTAGCGTCGATTTCTGGAGCAGTGCACTGTGGGTAGCTACTGTAAAATAATGAGGCCAATAACGTCAATTTGCGTCCACACTAATCCTAATCCGATATAGTAATATCGATTTTAGCGTTACTCCTCTCATTTTGTAGGAGTACAGAAATCGATTTAAAGAGACCTTTAAATTGATATAAAGAGCAGTGTAGTGTGGACGGGTGCAGCGTTAAATCAATTTAATGCTGTTAAAATCAGTTTAACAGCATAGTGTAGACCAGGCCTGAGATGGGGTAGACAAAAAAAATTGGGGAGCTGTGCCCCCCATCACCTGGCCTCACCCTTCACGGGGGCCAAGCCTCTGTTCCTTCTCAGTTAAAGGCCAGGCTCATCTCCTCTCCCCCCGGCTAGGGTTTACAGCAATACAAACTTTATTAAAATAAAATAGTAAACAGGGTTTACTTAAAATATTCTAAATCTGTCCAAATTTTAGTACTGAATCCAAAGTTCTCTTAAAGATCCCATCAGTAACCAAAACCTAAATGAAAAATTGAAACCAAAAACAAGGCTTAATTTAAAACCCAAACATTAAGAAAAACTTTGTTTGTAAAAATAAAAACTAACAAATGCTGTAAATTAATAATTTCAACATTTTATCAAAAAAGTGTGCTACAGCAGAATGATAAAATAACATCAAATAAATAAGCATGATCACTAAAACCTCCTATAAAGCAATTGAATCCTTGAATACTGGTCAAATCGTAATAAAATATGCAGAACTATGTCAAAACTAGTGTTGCAAGTCAGCCATTTCAATCCAGCAAATGTCAATTAAAAGCTCCATTCCAACTAAAAAAACCAAAACAACCCAATAAACCAAAATGGTCACAGCCTGAAACAAACCTACACAGAAGCAAAATTAAACCTGTACCAACATTGGAACAAACAATGTAAATTTCTATTTCTAACTTCTTGTGTCTCCCAGGAGGAAGGTGTTTTGCACCCCAGTAGCCAGGCTGTCACTGCAGCTTTCCTTTCACTAAATAAGATTTGTACCAAATATAAATTGCCCTCCAATTTCTCTAAGAGAAATTGAAATTGTATCTTTGCACTAATATCCCAAGTGTGCAAGTCTATCCCCTCAGAGCAGCCTCACACCCTGAGGCCAGGGGAGAATCCCAACTGGTTTGTGCATTTGTAACCCTGGGGCCTGAAGCTCATGAGAGAAAGGGAAATGAGCCATCTTGGAGCTTTCCGATACCATCTGCGGGGAGCACAGGGATTTGACTGAGTGACATCCTGGCTAATATTCACCTTGTTCTCCGCCAGCAGGCTCCACTGGAGAGCTCGGGAGTGACTTGACCATGGCAGCACCCTATTTACATATTAAAAGACGGCATTTTGGGGCCAATGGGGTAAAATGTGAGTACTTTTGGGGTTGGGACCCACATGAGAAGGAATGTGGACAAACTGGAGAGAGTCCAGAAGAGGGCAATAAAAATGATTAGGGGACTGAGACACATGACTTACGAGAACCTACAGGCCATATCCTGTATGTTAAGCTAAGGCAAAGTTAGCATATGTATATTGTGAGCTTTTACTCAGAGAGGAAAATCGACCTTTATCACGTTACTTAAAAAGGTAAGTACCCATGCCTGTCCAAGACCTTTACTTAGGCCATGTCTACATCTAAAATTTTGCAGCGCTGGTTGTTACAGCTGTATTAGTACAGCTGTATAGGGCCAGCGCTGCAGAGTGGCCACACTTACAGCAACCAGCGCTGCAAGTGGTGTTAGATGTGGCCAAACTGCAGCGCTGTTGGGCGGCTTCAAGGGGGGTTCGGGGAACGCGAGAGCAAACCGGGAAAGGAGACCAGCTTCGCCGCGGTTTGCTCTCGCGTTCCCCGAACCACCCTGCAAACCGCAGGGAAGGAGACCTGCTTGCTCGGGGGTTCGGGGAACGAGAGAGCAAACCAGGAAAGGAGACCAGCTTCGCCGCGGTTTGCTCGCGCGTTCCCCGAACCACCCTGCAAACCGCAGGGAAGGAGACCTGCTTGTTCGGGGAACGCGAGAGCAAACAGCGGCGAAGCTGGTCTCCTTTCCCGGTTTGCTCTCGCGTTCCCCGAACCACCCAGCAAACCGCAGGGAAGGAGACCTGCTTGCTCGGGGGTTCGGGGAACGAGAGAGCAAACCGGGAAAGGAGACCAGCTTCGCCGCGGTTTGCTCTCGCGTTCCCCGAACCACCCTGCAAACCGTAGGGAAGGAGACCTGCTTGTTTGGGGAACGCGATAGCAAACCGGGGAAGGAGACCAGCTTCGCCGCGGTTTGCTCTCGCATTCCCCGAACCACCCTGCAAAGCGTAGGGAAGGAGACCTGCTTGTTTGGGGAACGCGATAGCAAACCGGGAAAGGAGACCAGCTTCGCCGCAGTTTGCTCTCGCGTTCCCGGAACCACCCAGCAAACCGTAGGGAAGGAGACCTGCTTGTTCGGGGAACGCGATAGCAAACCGGGGAAGGAGACCAGCTTCGCCGCGGTTTGCTCTCGCGTTCCCGGTACCACCCTGCAAAGCGTAGGGAAGGAGACCTGCTTGTTCGGGGAACGCGATAGCAAACCGGGAAAGGAGACCAGCTTCGCCGCTGTTTGCTCTCGCGTTCCCGGAACCACCCAGCAAACCTCAGGGAAGGAGACCTGCTTGCTCGGGGTTCGGGGAACGCGAGAGCAAGCCGGGGAAGGAGACCAGCTTGATTACCAGAGGCTTCCTCAGGTATGCTGGGATACCTGCTTATTCCACGGAGGTCAAGAAAAGCGCTGGTAAGTGTCTATACTTGGTTACCAGCGCTGGATCACCAGCGCTGGATCCTCTACACCCGAGACAAAACGGGAGTACGGCCAGCGCTGCAAACAGGGAGTTGCAGCGCTGGTGGTGCCCTGCAGATGTGTACACCTCCTAAGTTGCAGCGCTGTAACTCCCTCACCAGCGCTGCAACTTTCTGATGTAGACAAGCCCTTAGACCAATCGACAATGGAGAATAGCATAGGGTTTTATTCAGTGTTGTACCCACAGATTTAACAGGTACACTACAAGGTAACTTATGTGCATATGTACATGTCATCAGCAAGCACAAACATACTAGCCTATGAAGTAAATGTACCCTAATTTTTTGTGAGTGAGGAATGAAATTTGAGCATAGGAGGAAGGATTTCCGGCCCTTGTGCCCTATAAAAGAGGTAACCCACCTCACTAGAGCACTTTGCTCTATCATTGTGACTTAATTCCTCCACTCTCTCTCTATGTACTATCAGTAGGCTGTACTTTTTCTTAAATTTTAAGTTTCAAGGGAACTAGGCTAAGTTCGGTTTCCCTACGTTTTTAGTCTTTGTTTATTAGGTTTTGATTTTAAGTTTAACATATTCAAGTAAACCCTAAGTAACACCAGCATTTTCTAAGCACTGCATCTTTCATTTAAGAATTGAGAAACCTGAACTGCAAGGCTGGTCCTGTGTCTCTTACCACCAGGTTATCAAGGAAGGCTGTGAGTATATTAACCAAATCTTTGTTGCATATAATGCCATATGTATCTTTTGAATAGCAGTAATGCAAATGTAACTTTGTAAGTCAATTAAATTAAATAACATGTAAGCTAATCAATTAAATTTTCATCAAATTATCCAAATTAATATTATTAGTACACCCTAAATCACGGTACATGGGACAGAGAGTTGGAGTGCAGAGGTATGAAGGCACTGGTTCTAGAGGTGCTGACTCTGAGGTGGGGTTAGAATGAGACATTCAGAGTGCAGTAGAGGACTCAGGGTTAGGATAGAGAATGGGGCTGTGAATGGTCTGGAATGAGGCCAAGAAAGAGAAAACTGAGATGCAAGAGAGAAATCAAGCTAGAGCAAAAACCAGAGAAGAAATATGCGATGTGAGCTGCAAAGGGGAAAAAAAACCTCTGCCTATCCCCTCTCACCAAAGCATCTAAGAACCAGATGAGAGACATCTCTCTCCCACTACAACAACAATTCCAGTTGACCTGGACTGAGGAAGGAAATCTTCTCCTTTGCAGCACTAGCAAACCTGGACTGAGTCATGAACACCTCCCCACATCCAATCTGGTGTTCCTGGCCTGGGACACGGGAGGCGCTCCTCTCTTCTCCATTTGGGACATGACGGGATAACAGAAGTGACAGGGCTTTATGGGAAATAATTATTTGACTGATTCATGTGCAAGTCCTAGTCCTTCTTAACACAAACAAATGGTTTATCCTGCATGCTGATGCCAGTTTGGAGGGTCTGGGAGCAGTCCTGTACCAGGAAGTGGAAGGAAATGTAAATCTGTAGGCTTTGCCAGCTGAGGACTGTCTGATAGCGAAACTCGCTATCCCATCCACCAGCAACAGTTCTTGGTCTTGAAATGGGCCATCACTGAGAAATTTCAAGACTGCTTGTGTGGTGCTCAGTTTCAGGTGTGGACAGAGAACAATCCACTGACTTATGTGTTAACAAGGACTAAGCTGGATGCTACAAGGCAGAGATGGGTGGCTACTTTTGCTAGCCATAACTTCGCATTCAATACCAATGAGTTAGTATAATAGGGAATGTGATTTATCAGGACCACCAATTCTTGGCTGGCGGGAGAATGTAAGCAGGGTCGCTATGAACCCTACCCTGCCATCTGTTGGTGATCTGTTGTAAAGGCTTTTTGAGGCTGATGTCATTTGCATGGTTCCACCCACCCCGGATTGCATGATGGGAGTGCTTGTCCAAACGGTCATTTCAGCTGCTGTGGGATCCCCAGTCTCTTTGTTATTGGGGCAGGAGTAATGCAGTGTATTTTGCTGTTCGTTTTGGATCAAGGAGAGAGTAACTGTAGCTGGCATTTGAGGCCTGAGAGCTTCACCCTCGCCTGAAAAGTACTCATCATTAAGGGGTCTGGGTTCCCAGTGCCCAAGGCTTGTGGGAGGCTGGAATGGATGTTTGTTTGGCAGCTGGTGCGTGTTGGTTTCATTCCTGCTGTTCCTGGTATGTAAAGACAGAGGTGTTTTGGAATCTGTTTGAGTTGTTGTTAGTGGTGCAGTCGTTGGCCTTAAGCTTATGCTGTTTGATTTCTTTCAGGGTGTGTTTTGGTTCTGAGAGGTAAAAGGCAGCTGCTGTGTGTGTGGTGTTATGGAGTGAGGTGGCAAAGGTTGATTTGCAGAGGTGGTGCATGTGCCACAAAAGTTGTAGGGGCCCACCCCCAGCTCTGGTCCCAGAGGCCAGAATTTGTGTAAACCTACCCATTGACCTGTTACTAAGAATCTGGTTTCAGAGTGTGGCACAAAAGCTGTGCCCCACAGCTTAACTCTCAAAATCCAACCTGCAAAATTTTTTTTGCTGTGTGAGTGGTGAGGAGCTTTTTCCCCAACTATGGAATTGTTTTTAACTTCTAGTGTGGAAAAGAGATCACAGCATAGCCCTTCAGAAAAACTGGAAAACTGCTTTGAGTTACTAACCACTTTTTATCTATGGCTAGTTCTAAACATGAGTTAGAAACATAAAACATCCTATTTTTGAACTGGAGAGACACAAAGAGCATAAAATGTGCATTTAAAGATTCCACAAGAAATCCATAGCATTAAGTGCAAATATCCCTTTTCAGTCTCTCTTATTTCACCATGTTTTGGAACCCATGTCCCTTGCCTAATGACATTCATGTAGGTTCGGGTGAGTCCCGAAATCATGAACCGCTAAGTTCCGTTCTACTGTCCTTGATTCATATCACCGGAATAACTGCACTTTATTACCACTGCCCTAATAAGAAAGAGACTGAGGATCCCACAGCAGCCGAAATGATCCTTTGGACAAGCACCTCCATCATGCAATCCGGGGTGGGTGGAACCATGCAAATGACAGCAGCCTCAAAAGGCCTTTACAACAGATCACCAACAGATGGCAGGGTAGAGTTCACTCTCACCCTGCTTACATCCTCCCCCCAGCCAGGCAGATTGGACAAATGACCCGGGAATAGTATAAAAATATTGCTCAGGCAGGCAGGAGTGAAATCAGGAAGGGCAACTCATGCTTGGAGTTGTAGCTAGCAAGAGATGTTAAGAGTAACAACAAGAAGGGTTTCTTCAGGTATGTTAGCAACAAGAAGAAAGTCAATGAAAATGTAGGCCCCTTACTCAATGAGGGAGGCAACCTAGTGACAGAGGATGTGGAAAAAACTAATGTAGTTGATGCTTCCTTCTGTCCCCATCTTCACGAACAAAATCAGCTCCCAGACTGCTGCACTGGGCAGCATAGCATGGAGAGGAGGTGACCAGCCCACTGTGGAGAAAGAAGTGGTTCGAATCTATTTAGAAAAGCTGGATGAGCAAGAATCCTTTGGGCTGCATGCGATGCATCCGAGGGTGCTAAAGGAGTTGGCGGGTGTAATTGCAGGGCCACTGGCTATCTTTGAAAAGTCATGGTGATCGGGGGAGGTCCCAGATGACTGGAAAAAGGCTAATGTAGTGCCCATCTTTCAAAAAGGGAAGAAAGAAGGAGGATCAGGGGAACTACAGGCCAGTCAGCCTCACCTCAGTCCCTGGAAAAATCATGGAGCAGGTCCTCGAGGAATCAATTCTAAAGCACTCAGAGGAGAGGCAAGTGATCAGAAGCAGTCAGCATGGATTCAGCAAGGGCAAGTCACGCCTGACTAACCTAATTGCCTTCTGTGAGGAGATAACTGGGTCTGCGGATGAGTGGAAAGCAATGGAGGTGTTACTCCTTGACTTTATCAAAGCTTTTGATACAATCTGCCACAGTATTCTTGTCGGCAAGTTCAAAAAGTATGGGCTGGATGAATAGATTATAAAGTGGACAGAAAGCTGGCTAGGTCGTCGGGTTCAGCGGGTAGTGATCAATGGCTCCACGTCTAATTGGCAGCCGATATCAAGCGGCGTGCCCCAAGGGTTGGTTCTGGGGCTGGTTGTGTTCAACATCTTCATTAATGATCTGGAGGATGGCTTGGACTGCACTCTCAGCAAGTTTGCAGATGACACTAAACTGGGAGGAGCGGTTGATACGCTGGAGAGTAGGGATAGGATACAGAGGGACCTAGAAAAATTAGAGGATTGGGCTGAAAGAAACCTGATGAGGTTCAGCAAGGACAAGTGCCCAATCCTACACTTAGGACGGAAAAATCCCATGCACTGCTCCAGACTAGGGACTGAATGGCTAGGCAGCAGTTCTGCAGAAAAGGGCCTAGGGGTTACAGTGGATGAGAAGCTGGATATGAGTCGACAGTGTGCCCTTGTTGCCAAGAAGGCTAACGGCATTTTGGACTGTATACGTAGGGGCATTGCCAGCAGATCGAGGGACGTGATCGTTCCCTTCTATTCGACATTGGTGAGGCCTCATCTGGAGTACCGTGTCCAGTTTTTGGCCCCACACTCCAAGAAGGATGTGGAAAAACTGAAAAGAGTCCAGCCTAGGGCAACAAAAATGATTAGGGGGCTGGAAGACATGACTTATGAGGAGAGGCTGAGGGAACTGGGATTGTTTAGTCTGCAGAAGAGAAGAATGAGGAGGGATTGATCGCTGCTTTCAACTACCTGAAAGGGGGTTCCAAAAAGGATGGATCTAGACTGTTCTCAGTGGTACCAGGTGACGGAACAAGGAGCAATGGTCCCAAGTTGCGGTGGGGAAGGTTTAGGTTGGATATTAGGAAAACCCTTTTTCATGAGGAGGGTGGTGAAGCATTGGAATAGGTTCCCTAGGGAGGTGGTGGAATCTCCTTCCTTAGAGGTTTTTAAGGTCAGGTTTGACAAAGCCCTGGCTGGGATGATTTAGTTGGGGATTGGGTTGGACTAGATGACCTCCTGAGGTCCCTTCCAACCCTGAGAGGCCATGATTTTTAAGCTGTTCCCATGTATCACGGTGAGCTGCAGCTCAGCGAACCCCAAGGATCTGAGGCCAGCTACTTTGCAGGAAAGACAGACCAAGCAGCAAGTACAACACGGGGTCGCACCCCGGCCGGCAGATAGAATCTCATGTCTGAGATCCCGGCTCCTGTTCTTTGCAAAGTGTGTGCTTTTGCTCCAGATTTTAGCTGTGGGCCAAGTGCCCTCTGGCTTCTCGTCCGGGCTCCGTCCTCCATGTGCCTGGCCATCAGCGGGACTGTCTCAGGAGAGCAGCTTCCCCACCCTCACTGCATCCCAATCTCCGCCCAGCTGGGGAAGGAACAGAGGCAGCTCGGAGAAAAGACTCCTTTGAGCACCGGAGACGGCCGGAGCATCTTATTTGCATACTCACAGTGCATTGCCTGCAGTGAAGCGAGTCCCTGGTCAAGGGGCTGGTTTTGCTCCCTGTGTCCCCGGTTCCCATGATCCAACTCAGGCTGTCAATCGGTTCAATTCCATTTCCTCTAAAAGCTAGCAGTTTAGTGGGCTATGAGAGTAGTCACCCTGACTTGTGGTAGGATATGCGGTTGCCCCGGCAGAGACTCTGCTTTTTTTTTTCTTTTTCTTTTTTTTTCTTCCTTCTTCTTCTTCTCTCCCCTTCCCAGTTTGTATAAATCTTTTGCCTTTTGCTAAAGATTTTTGTGGAGAGGAGCATTTATGAATTTATACCCAATTTTTTTGAGGCTTTGTTTTGGTAAGGCAGTTCCCTGTTGTGAAAAAAAACAGAAGGATACTATCTCAACTAGTGTCAGTAACTCAAGCTTTTCTATTAGTGTATGAAAACAACTGAGAGCTCTGAAAATGACTGTGTGGGATTTTTTGCCCTTTTTTTTTTTTGAGCTCATCGTGTTAGTGAGATGGCTTCCTAGCTAACAGGGGACTGTTTTATGGTGTGTATTCTGCTGGCTCTTTGGTTTCATAAGTTTTTGGTTATCACATTTAAAGAGCAGCAAAGAATTGCGTTGTTGTTTGTGTTAACGTTTGGTCTGTCCTAAGAGTGTATGGTTTGGAGTCATTTGTAACTCTTGGGTTAGTTATTGTCAACAGCTTATTTTTGGGTCCCTGAGTTGAAAGGCTGCTCTTGCGGATTTCAGTTTCTCATTGTTGGAAGGTCAGTTAAAGAGCTGCTTTCTTAATCTAGTCCATGAGGGTTCTTACGCCGCCCTCCTTAATATACCTTCCAGAAGGTAATTGCATGGTTTCCCTCGTCTCCCCACAGAAGAGAAATTGTCCATCCCTTTCCTGTTGGGAAAACACCAGTGTTTTTAAATGTTTTGCCCAGATGAGGGATAGTTCATAGGAGCAGAAGAGGAGGAAGTTTGTGGCCATTTGAGTCAGATTCCTAGCATTTAAGGCCAGAAGGAACCAGCCGATCACCTCAGAGGGACTAAGGGGCACCAATGCCCCAAATAGCGAGGAACTGCTTTGATGCAATTGACTGTATGTTTGAGATAGTTGCGTGGGAAGGAGCAGAAAAGAGCACTGGGGCTGCGGAATAGCGCTTGCATAGGCTTTCTTTGCCCTGGTTTCCTATAAGAGTTAACAGTGAGAGATTGGTAGTCACAGGTCAGTGGGTGGGTTTATGGAAATTAGGAGTCTAGAGGGGAAACCAGGGAGAGGAAGGCATCTGCAAGACTTGTCTGTCTTTGAACAGAATTGTGTGTTAAGGGTTCTTGCTTTGAATTCTTCCACTGGAGTCATTTCGGGGAAGTGAGTCAGTCTTCCGCAGAGTTCCCTAGTTATGGTGTTTGTTGCATGTCTGGGAGCTCGTCCTGGTGAGGTAGAAATGGGTGGGCGCAGGGGTGTGCGTGCGTGGCAGAATGTCAGTATTGTTTCTTGGCTCTCTGGAGCTAAGATCAAAGCATAGTGGCTGTTCATTATAATCTGTAATATGTATTTGGTGTAAGCACTGTGTATTAGCTTGATTTTTTGAAAGAGAAGAATTAGTGAGAACAGGAGCTTGCTTTGTCTACTCCATGCATGAATGTGGTATTGCAGTGTCTCCAGGAACAGTGTATCTGCTTTAGGAGAGAACCTTCTGGTTAGAAAAACAGAAAAGAGTTAAACTGTGATGATTTTTTTTCAAGCACATTTTTTTTTTGAAAAAGCAGAAAAATATGGTGTTTTTAGTGGTTTTGTTTCTTTATGATAAACACAATACAGTTACACTTTCTTGGAAGCGTTTTGTGAGTCTGCAGATGTGAGAGGTTCTTCTTTGTCTTGCTAGAGAATTATTTAAGAGGCTGGACTTCTTCTTTCTGCTGTGAGTCTTTTCAACAGTATGAGGGACAAATGCTTTCCAGACTCTGGGTCTGTTGGGGAGATGGTTGTTGTTTTTGTTTTTCTTGGGGTGGGGGCTTGGTAATATTTGAGATTACGTGTACATCAACAACTGCACGAGTTACACAGACTTCTCCGTACCCGACCTACGTTCTATGTATCTTGGTTCGTAAGATCGAGACAAGGCACTAGATGTCGTGCTGCATCCGGCACACAAGGGCCCCAAGCCTGATTTTTTCCCCCCAAACTGACTGTAATCTAAATGCTAAATAATTACCCTTAACTTCTCATTATTGCCACCCTCACTATTGGAAAATCCCCAAAATCACAACAGTGACTTACAAATCATGAGAATTCTTTGTTTAAAAAATGTAATGTGGGTTCTCTATCTTTCCCTTCCAGTTTTCTGAACCGGGCAAGCTTGAAACTTGCTTTTCTAGTGCAGCCAGATCCCCAGAGAGCAGGAGCCCCTGGAGCCTGGGGCTGGCAGGCAGTGGGGTTCCTCACGGTTGTGTATTAGACACACACTTTGATCTCACCCACCAAGCATCAAGTGTGATCTCCTCAGGCACAAGAACAGCCTTAACATGGAGTCACAGACAGCCCCCTTGGGCACCCTGACTCTAGCTTGCCACCCAGGTGTGGTAGAAGCTGCTGTAACACTCAAACTCTGTATGTCCTTTAGGGCTAACCCTAGCCCAAGAGCCAGGATCCCTTGCTTATGCTTAGAAGGCATGCCGTCTCCCTGAAGTCCAAGCAGCATCGCGGGTGGGGACAACAGTTTCTTTCTGACAGAGATTTTTATTCCATTCCCCCAGAGCTCAAGCTGATGGGGGCAAGTGTTTGTGCAGGTCTCTGCCTCCTCGTGGGTGTGTGAGGGGGAGCAATCAACCAGGTCTTTTGTCCATGGATGATCCACAGAGGCCTGTCTGATGTCTCACTCAGGTCCTTCTCCTGTTGGAAAGGAGATGACGCTTCTTCTGGTAAACTAGCGTTTCACACTTGGTAATGCTTCTCTCCTGACCGGTGGCGGAGTGGCAGCAAGGGGGTTTACAGCTTTAGTGCCAACGCTTATATATCACCTTACAACACAGGCTACGGCTATTATAGGTGAGAAGAATGCATGCAGCAACTGACGAGCTAGTCATAAACTCTAAACACATTTTTATGAATCTAATGCCTGTTTTAACAACACTAACAAACAGGTGAGCAAGACTAGTTTCCAGCCATGCGTTTGTCACTTATCAGTAAGGCCTAGGGGCCTTGGCGTGAGCTGGCACCTGGTCTGCCAGCGTCAGAAGAGGATCTTCCCTCTCTTATCCCCAGGTGTTTGTACTGGGAGCAGTACTGTTCAACTTATTCATAAATGATCTGGGGAAAGGGGTAAACGGTGAAGTGGCAAAATTTGCAGATGATACAAAATTGCTCAAGATAGTTAATTCCCAGGCAGACTGCGAAGAGCCACAAAGAGATCTGACACAACTGGGTGACGGGACAAGCAAATGGCAGATGAACATCGGCGCTGTTAAGTGCAAAGTAATGCACGTTGGAAAACAGAATCCCAACTATCCCTATAAAAAGATGGGGTCTAAATTAGCTGTTACCACTTGAGAAAGAGATCTGGGAGTCATTGTGGATAGTTCTTTGAAAACATCCACTCAATGTGCAGCGGAGTGTTGGGAATCATTACGAAAGGGATAGGTAAGAAGACAGAAACTATCATATCGCTTCAATATCAATCCACAGTACCTCCACATCTTGAATACTGTGTGCTGATGCCGTCGCCCCAATCTCAAAAAAGATCTATTGGAATGGGAAAGATTCAGAAAAGGACAACAAAGATGATGAGGGGATATGGACCAGCTTCTGTCTAAGAAGAGATTCATAAGATTGGGACTTTTCATCTTGAAAAAGAGACGACTAAAGGGGGATACGACGGAGGTCTATAAAACCATGACAGGTGTGGAGAAAGTAAATATAAAAGAAAAAAAAAGCTGTGGCTCTTTGACGGCAGCTCAACCACACTGCTTCTTCTGCGGCAGTTCGGCGGCGAGTCCTCCCTCCCTTCCTCTTTGGTAGACATTTGGTGGCAGCTCAAAGACTAAGACAGGAAATGGGGGACCCGCCGCCGAATTTCCGCCAAAGACCAGACATGCTGACCCGATACCAGACGGGCCGCCCCTTTGAATTGGCTGCTCCAAGCACCTGCTTGCTACGCTGGTGCCTGGAGCCAGCCCTGCTCCCGTGACAAGCAGGGGCTGGTGCAGAGCATGGCAGGGCAGGGAGATGACATCTCCTCTAATAGCGGGGCCCTTTCACAGCAAGGGAAGCACCTCCCCACAGTAGCACAGACCCACTTACTCCTCCTGCTTTCTCCTGACACCAGCACCACCCTTCCCAGCAGCACCTGCTTCCAGACTCGCACCAGAAATGGGAAGTTTAGGCCGGGCCTGGCAGCAGCTGTCAGGAAATGGAAGCAGGAGACACAAACACTCCCATTGTGCTGTGGGGCCCATCCTGGCTGGTGGGAGATGGAGGCAGTAGACACTACCACCCCCATGGTGCCGTAGGGTTTTCAGATAGGGTGCCCTCCCCAGGGTTGGGCTCCAGGGGAGGTTTGGCATCTTAAGGGACTGGGTGAAGAGGCTTGGAGGAAGTTTGAAGACCAACAGTGAAGGGGAAGTTGGACACTGGCCAGAATACCAGAGAGACAAGGCAGGTGAGGTGATACCTGTTACTGGACCAGCTTTGGAGTCACACAAGGTCTTCTTCATGGAAGGGAAAGGTGCTCAGAGCATCACAGTTCAACAGAAGGTGGAACACTCTGCCCCGAACACCAGACTTCCCCTACTTACTGGAAAGGGGCGGCAGTCCCCACTGTCCTGTCAACAGCCCCACCACGTAACCCAGAGGTGGCTGCATCTTAGCACCAAGACACCAGTGGTCACCGCTCCAGAGGAGATGGTACTTACAGGCCACTGCCCTACGTGGCCACCAGACGTCACAGACTGTGGTCTGTCTTAGCTGGCCCCACATGTTACTGCCCCAAGAGGTGAGGTAAACACAGGCTACTACTCAAACTGAGCACCTGGGGTCATTGCAGCAATGGTTAAGGGGGATACAGGCGGGGCACTGCCGCACATGGCCACCAGGTGGCACTGCTGCAATGGTGCTGGTGCAGTGGAGATGATAAACAGGCCACTGCCTGATGTGGCCACTACCACAATGGTGTGGGGAGAGGGGGAGGGAGATACCAATAGGGCACTGCCACACCAGGGCACCACGGGGAGGTCACTGCTCCAATTAGTAGAGATACACATCGGGTAGTGCCCCAACTGGGGGCCCTACCCTAGAGAGAGGGGGGGCTGGGGAGAGAAGAGGAAATCAAAGGCCACTGCCTCACTTAGCCATCGGGGTCACTACCTAAATAGGGGACACACACACACAGGGCACTGCCCCACTTGACCAGCAGGGGTCACTGCCCCAATTGGGGGATATACAGAGGGTATTGCCCCACAGGAATGCCAGGGATCAGTGCCTGCCATATCTGGCACACGGGTAGAGGGGATAGGGTGACCAGATGTCCCGATTTTATAGGGATAGTCCCGATATTCGGGACTTTTTCTTATGTAGGTGCCTATCATCCTCCACCCTGTCCCGATTCTTCACACTTTCTATCTGGTCACCCTGGGGGCGGGGGAGGGAGGGGGCTACACAAAGGGCACTGCCATACTGGGCCAACCGTGCACATCCCTAGTGGGGGAGTGATACACACCAGAAGCAGGGCTCACTGCCACAAAGGGGTTGAAAGACACCCAGGGCACTGCTTGACACAGCCACCCAGGCACCCTGCCCCCTTGGGGGAGGTGAAGAATACACCTTGGGCACTGACTCCTCTGGCTATTAGTGGTCACATGCCCAATATAGGGGTTGGGGGGGAGTAAATATACACAGGGGACTGCCCCACCTGGGGAACACGTGTCAACGAGATGAGAGTGAGATAGGCAGAGGGCCCTGCCCCAATGGCTGATATACACACAAGGCCCTGCCTCACCTACGCACCAGCGCTAACAGGCACAATGGCAGTAGTGGGGTCACACAGACAACTGACCTCAGTTGCCACCAGGGGTCACTGCAGCAATGCTAGGGGGGATACATGCAAGACATTGCTGCCCCTCGCCACCAGGAGTCACTGCTCCTACAAGAAGGCACCTACAGGACACTCCCGTGCCTGGCCAGCAGAGGTCACTATCACTGGGGAGGGGCTATGGGGAAGCTGAGAAAGAGCAACTAACTGCAGTGGGGAAAATCATAATCTACCGGGGAGAAAGAACGGACTCCGCTAGGACATCACACCAACTCCGGCCAGGCTGGATACCAGCAATTCGGGGCTGGAGCAGCTCCAGCTAGAGGCTGGGTGGAGACAGGTGACCTCGGTTTCTGCGCTGAGCAGGCTGCTTTGGCAGCGAGGAGGGACAGGGAACCCCCTGCCCAGGGTCTTGCTGCCCAAGGAAGGGGAGATCTGCGGCACTCTTTGGAGTAGCTGGTTCAGCAGCTGTGAGCCACACGCTTCTCCCTGCCTGAGCTCTCCAGGAGCACATTACGCACAGGTGTGCGCTGGATGTAGGCACCAGTGTAACAACAGGGCCAGACTCCGCTGAGTGCTGCCTGTGAGAGACAGGGCCAGAGTCACACGGGCAGATGGGGGAAGGACATGACAGAGCCAGCGGCCATGAGCTGATCCCATCACAAGTCCAGCCTGTGACATCACCATCCGTCCCTGCAGCTCTCCATCTGTCCCGCTGTCCGTCCAACCCTCAACCCCCCATCCAACCCCAACGTATGCCACACATACCCCTTCACCCATCTGCCTCACACACTCATCTATTTCCTCATGCATCCTGCTGTCCCTCTGATTGTCCCTGCAGTGCCTAGCACAAGGAAGCATAGTGGACCCTGAGTGAGGCTTTTGGGTGATGCATAATGGAGCTAGCGGGTGAAAGGGGCATCTCTAATCCCAGCCCCACTTCTCCTCTGCCCAAAGCCATGACCATGAGCCCACCCCTCTCAGTCTCAGACCTCACAGCCCCAAAGACATGAACGGCCACTCACACTGTGACCTAGTTACAGCAATGAGGTCTTCCCGAAGATAGGAGGTGGGAGGAGCAACCCTCAATCCTAGCAGGCAGGACACATCCTTCCCAGTATGGCAGAGACCCTGCCCATGGGCAGATAGACCCAGCTGAGCCCATAGGAGACTAGGGGAGGGGGAGCAGAGGAAGAGAATGCAGGCAACTGAACATGACAGGTGTCCATGAAAGGAAAGAGAGAGAGTTTGAGTGAAAGTTGGCCAACACAGAGATAGAGACCTAGGAGGACGAAAGAAATTCACAACAGGGAGTCACCCTCATGGATCCAACTTTCTGCTAGGGAGCACACACCACTCCTGGCCAGAGAGATGATCAGCTCTCGCAAATGGCAACATCATCTCCCCTGAAGCCAAAGCTAGTCCGGAAACCAACACCCAGGTAACAAGAAGTCCCTGCCTGGAGCCAGGACGGCTGTGACCAGAGCCCTTCCCAAACCAGATACACATCTCACCAACAGAGACGGTTACTCTTGTCCCAGTTAGGCAGCTCTTGCCTGACATCATCAGGATTCACGCTGTCACTGCTCTCGATCACTTTCCATCTCACCTCAGGGCTGGACTCCGTTCCTGCGACTTCTTTTCCCTTGGTATGAAACACAACACAAGAGGAAAAGAAAAAGCAATGGTGGTGAGGCTCCTCTTCTCGCTACTCCCGCACCCCAGGGCTTCGGCTTTAACCCTCCTCCCATTCTGCCATCACAGCTACAATTAGAAATCTGAACCCGGGGCTCACACCTGGTTGTCTCCCCAATCCTAGGCCCTGTCCAGTATGTCTCCCTCCACAGAAGTTTATCTGGCCTCATCTTGCACTCCATCTTCATATTGCTCTTCTCCTTCCCAGAGCTCCTACTCTGCTCCTCAGGCCTGTCTGTCCTCAGCTCTGCAGGCAGAGGGGAAGAGGCATGATGGGAACACACACACTCCATTCCAGACACCACACAGCATCCACAGGGTTACCAAAACACCTCATCTTCGGCCAAAACCACACCCCACCCCGAGGGAGCAAAAAGCCTTTGTGAGCACAGCACACACAAGACAGGAAAACATTAACACCCACAGCCAGCCCAGCCAAAGTAGGAGCTTCCTCACCTTCCCGGCCACAGGTCCATGGGGCTCATGGATGGAGAAGTTTGCTGGGCTGTGGGGGTCCCTGAAGAACTAGCTCAGCACGAGAATGACTGGGATGTATGTGGAGGCCTGACTGTGGGCTGGGGTGTCCAGGAGGACCTAAGGGAAGGGAATAGGGGGATTAGAGATAGAAGAGGGAGGGGTTACCAAGGAGCATTGTGGGAATGTGGGATTTAGAGAGCCCAGAGTGGATGGGTGTCGGCGGGTTGGACAACCCCACAGTGGTTGAAAAGGGGAACCTGGCAGGTTTGGGTGTAGCAGAGATTGAAGATGAGGAACCTCACACCCTGGGGATGATCTGGGGGAGTGGGAGGATGGGAAAGTGGGGCCCAGCAATGAGAAATGGGTTGGAGGCAATTAGGGGTGGGGCGCTGAGAACAGGGATGGGGGAGGAGGAGGAAGGGGGGGCAGGGTGCTGAGGACGGGAAGGAGGATGTGGGGGTGGGGCGAGAGGAGGTCAGTGTCGGGGTGCTGAGGATAGGGGGGAGGAGGAGGTCGGGGCAGAGGGAAAGGCCAGGCAGAGTGTACACGATGGGGGAGGGGATGCTGGGGGCTGAGGGATCCCCACAGATGAGGGTGGGGCTGGCGAGAGGGTCACAACAGATGATGGGACACTGGGGGGGCAGGTTGTGGGGGCTTTAAGGTGCTGTAGGGGCCCTACAGAGGGAGAGGAGGGGGTGGTGCTGGCCGGAGAGTCACAGAAAATGGGGGGTGGACACCGGGGGGGCAGGTTGGGGGAGGTTGAAGGCCCCGCGGCCCCAGGCTGCCGCTTGTGGGGCTGCTCCCAGGCAGCTCAGCCCCCCCCGTTGCCCCCCCAGGCCCATCGGGGGGCGGGTGAAGCCCTTTCACTCCGTGCTGCCTCTGCCCTGTGCCCCCCCCGCCCGGCTCCCACGGGCCCGGGGCTGCTCCCGGGGCAGGGGCTGCTCCTGGCGCCTGGAACTGGGTGTCTGAGCCCCCGGCCCCCCCGTGCGGAGCCGCCACTCCCCGTCCCGCCTCAGCGCCCCTCGGCCCGGCCCCGCCCGCCGGCTGCCCCCGAGCCCGCGTCCCCCCCGCAGCGCCGGGCGGGTCCCACTGGTGCCCCCCCTGGCTCCCCGTGGGGAGGGGGAGGGGGCAGCGAAGCCTCGGGGCGAGGGAATCAGGCCCGCACCCCACGTGCCGAGTCTCTTGTCCCGCGCTCTCTCCGCCAATCAGGGAGCGGGGAGGGGCGCGGCGATCTGACGAGTTACGGCCCCTCCTCCAATAGAGGCCGCGTGTGAGAGGGAGAACTACGCTTCCCAGTGTGCACCGGGAGGTGGCGCGTTGCCTGAGCAACTGGTCGTCACTTCCGCTCTGAGACGAGCCAGGAACTACAACTCCCAGCCTGCCCCGGGGCATTCCCGTCCTCTCGAGTGTAGGAGAGGGCGGGTCCCTGGGTCAATCGCACACCTCCCGCCCCGCCCCCCAGAGATCCCCGGCCCCGCCCTCCCCAAGCTCCGGCTTCTGACGCGAACTCTCGTGTCCCGAGGTCTCGGCCTGGCCACGCCCTCCGCAGGGCGGCGCCCCCCAGTGCGGTGGGGGCTGCCCGGCGCCTGCTTCTCCCCTGGCCTCGTCTGTGCCGCCCCGATGTGACCCGCGGGGCTGCCCCACTCGGGGGGGGCGTTGGGTGGAGCCCTATGGAAACACGAGGGTGGGCAGGGCTGGGAGCCAGGACTCCTGGGTTCTCCCCCAGCTCGGGGAGGGGAGGTTAGGAGGTAGAGTGGGGGAGGGGCTGGGGGGGGGTCTCCTGCCCAAGAGGCAAGTCCAGGAGCTGGTGTCGGCAGCAGGTCACTTGTGGGCCCCAAGTGTCCGATCTGGAAACAGCTGCCTGTCCCCGCGCCCGGGGACTGCGCGTGGCTGGCAACCGTCTCCTTGTACCTGAGAATTATCCATACACCCCAGGGGTGTGAGCCCTGCGCTCCCCTGCCAGTGCCTGGGGCACAGAGCCATGTGTAGGAGTCACTCTGCGGGGATGTCAGTTCGTACAGACTTTGCTGGTGCTTTTTCTGTAGCCTGTGGTAAAATGAGGCAATTAACTAGATGCGTTGATGGAAGTTCTCTGCGTACCCTCGGGGTACACGTACGCTGGTTGAGAACCACTGATGTAGGGGAACCCAGGCCCACCCCCTCCCATTCTGACTTCCAACCCCATACCCTGGGCAGCTGGTTCAGCTTTGCTTACCTTGCATCAGCCTCAAGTCAGCTTCACTGGGTCACCACTTCCACCATGGCCAGACATCAGAGAGAGGAAGTTTCCTCTCAGCTGTAAAAGCAGCAAGGGCTCCATGAGGGGTCGGTGCTGGTGGAGCAATTATTGACACTTTCTCTAGTCTCCTTTTCAGATTTTGCCCCATTTTCTCTTTAATTCTCCAATGTTAATTTAACAATCTCAGATTTGGGATATTTTCACACCCGTTTGACCTGCAGCAAATTTCCTTCCTTTCTTTGGGAAATTGTCCTGAATCATTCCCCAAAGGAAAAGGGGCTTAATGGATGCAGTTTGCAGAGCCCTGAGACACAGCTGCCTCTAGGGTGGGCTGGGGTGGCCTTTCTCTGCTGGCGAGGAAGGGGACAGGAGGAAAAAGTCCGCAGTGGAGACTGTCCAGCACAAGCTTACGCAGTCCTGGCTACTGCTACCCCCAACTGCCAGTCACCTGCCTGCCCCTGCTTCTGCCTCCTTCCCACTGCCAGGAAGTTTTCCTGCTCCACACTCCCCTCACATACCCTCTTAAAGCACCTCCTCAAAGGGCTCCCTGCTGCCATGTGAATGGTGTGTGTGTGTGTGTGGGGGGGAATTATTGCTGTCTGTTAATTGAACTTTCACTGTCCAATTACTCTCACTTAATATAAAATCTCTTCATATTCGGGTGATTTTCTCTCATTAGCAAATGTTTCTTTTTAGACCCATTTCTTCCCCAATTCTCAAAGATAGATATAAAATATCCTGTGTGCAGCGCTGTAGTAGGCAGGGTGGTCCCAGGGTATTGGAGGCTTCCACCTTGGTTTGTATACAAATGTTTGGTGTTATTCTCCAGACCCATTCCTTATGAATACTAACTTGATGTTAACTTTTTTGCTGGCAGCTGTGAATTGAGTGGAGCTTTTCACTGATCTGTCTACAGCAACATGCAGATCCCATTCTTGGGTTGTGTAGCCGATAATCTGTTCTGCTGCCGTCGCTAGGTGTAATGCATGTTCAGTAGGGGTTTCTCCCCTCTTCCCTTTTTGTATTTCCTCTCCCTACTAGTGTTGGAGTGTCCTTCTCCTCAGGTTAGTGTATTAATGATCTCATCTTGGGGTCATATGTGTCAATTCGTTGCTACGTCTTCAGAGAACTATCCATGATGACTCCAAGATCTCTTTCCTGATTAGTTGTAGCTAAATTAGCCCCCATCATATTGTATGTATAGTTGGGGTTATGTTTTCCCAACGTGACATTTATCCACGTTAAATTTCATTTGCCATTTTGTTGCCCAATCATTTAGTTTTGTGAGAACTTTTTGAAGTTCTTCGCAGTCTGCTTTGGTCTTAACTATCTTGAACAGTTTAGTATCGTCTGTGAACTTTGCCACCTCACTCTTTACCCCTTTCTGCAAATCATTTATGAATAAGTTGAATAGGATTGGTCCTAGGGCTGACCTAGGAAAATGACAGCAGCAAGATGGAGTCTGGAGTCACATGGGCAGGTCACATGTCCATGCATGATTCAATTTGCAGGCCTACGACATTGTTTACATGTTAGTTTGAATGTTCCCAGGAAAGCTCAGATGTGGATTGGCATTTTCCAAAGTCCATTGTCAGTGAAGCGTTTCTTGATTAGGCACTTACTGAGAATAGTCCTTTCTCAAGAAGCTGACCAAATGCATCACTGAGGCTACTGGAAATCAAATACATTTGAGATACAAGTACATAGCCCATATTCATAATTTCAAATACAAAAATGGTACACACATACAGCTAGTATAATTATAACCAGCAAATCATAACCTTTTCATAGACACCTCACATTACAACTTTTGCACAATATTTGTTGCAAATATATAATAGTGGTGGCAGCAATGATCTATATGGTCCCAGTTGATATTAATAATGTCACAGCCTACAGAGAAGTGAGAGGGAGGTGTCTTCTAGCAGGCGTTTCTCCTACATTTCTCCATTGCCGCTTGGGCGGAGGCGAGAATGGAGCAAAACACGCCTGGCTCAAGGTTTTGCGTTCAACTTTGAAGATTAAGCCTGAGCCTCCGGCATGGGTGCTGGGAGATGGATTTCTGAGTTGCATCCAGCACAGTCTTCGGGCCTGAGCTGAAACCACTGAGGCCAAGAGAGACAGGTTTGAGGTGGCCTTTGAGGCTCCCAGCAGGTCTTGAGGAGCAAGGGGTTACCGCCATCCCTGGGGGAGCTCAAACCACCATCCTTTTGATTAACAGCAAAACACAAAGACTCATTGCGCCACAGAGACACATGTCTGCTGTTACCAAGGCTGCTGCCTAGCAGCGTTCGCATCTGCCTGCCAGCGCTAGAGCTCGCAAGGCAAGTGTGGGTGCTGGAGGTAAAGAGCCAGTAGAGTGACACAGCAGCTCTAAAGGGTGATGAAGGCCAGGAGTGAGGGGTTCAGGGCATGGGAAGGGGCTCCGGGCTGGGGCAGGGGGGTAAGGATGCGGGAGGGGGTGAGGGCTCTAACAGGGGATGAAGGGCAGAAATGAGGGGTTCAGGGTACAGGAAGGGGCTCCTGGCTGGGCAGGGGGTTGGGGTGCAGGAAGGGGTGAGGGCTCCGGCTGGGGATGTGTGTAACCTTCCCCTTTCCATAGCCATGTGTCTGAGCCACCAGGGCCAGCACGTACAAGGCCTCGCTGCCGAAGCACTGACAGCGTCCAGTGACGCTACACCTGGCCCTCTACTGACAGCTCAGGGGTTTGGTGTCCTCTAGCACTGAGACTCCACAATAATTACAGCGTTATTTCTAATGGGTTAAAGCAGAACTTGTGCTGAGATTAACACGTCCCTCGTGGGTCTGGGGGTTTTACAGCATGAACTGGCTCTGCGTGTGGGTACTGTGCATGTGTTCGAGTGATACCAACATGGCTGAAACACATAACTCCCCATCCTGGGGGTTTCCATCCCCCCGATTCCTTCCACGGGGGGTGCTGACCCAGCTCCTCTACACCCAGATGCCCTGATGGGCAGCAGTCGGGATGTTGGGAGAGGTTCTGTTTTCTGTGCCTAGTGACAGCCCCAAAGTGACTCCCACCAGCCCCCATTGCCTTGCCCTGCAGCTGCCAGTCTCTGAATCCTGGCCTGGAATTCGATTGGAACGAGGCCCCTGGGAGCTGGAGAGACCACGGGTCAGACACTGCAACATTGTAGCCAGAACATCCATGTCTAGATTTTAAGGCCAGTCAAGACAACTAAATAATCCTGTCTAACCCCCATGCACGTGACAGGCCACAAAGTCACTCCTGCACTGAGCCCGACCACTGGGATTAAACCAAAATATTCCAGCCCTTAGGAGAATATCCCGTTGTGTGCCACAGACGGAGCATAGGAGAGGCAGAGGGGTACCAATACTGGAGGCCCCTGCACTGGAATGGATTTGGTGAGATGTACCCAGCTGATCTGGGCAAGTGACTTGTGCCCCATGCCGCAGAGGATGACAAAAACTCCAACATCCCTGCCAGTGTGAGCTGGGGGAAATTCCTTCCTGACCCCAGCAATGGAGATCAGGGAGACCCTGAGCATGAGAGCAAGGCCACCAGCCAAGCACCGGAGAGAAATGGTTTTCTATCTCACCCGAGAGCACTTTCTTCAGCCCCCCCGGTCCCCTCTTGCCACCCGCATTTGGGTGGAGAATCCAGCATAGCCCTGGGTACTTTGTTCCAATGTTTAATCACCAGATTGCAAATGTGTCCCTTATTTCTCATTTTAGTTTCTCTGCCATTAACTTCCAGCCACTGGTTCTTGTTCTGCCTTTTGCTGCTAGGTTAAAGAACCCTTCAGTACCCAGAATTTTCTCTTTGGGAGGGGATTTACACACTGTCATCAAGTGATCCCTTGGTCTTCTCTGTGATAAAGTGAGCAGACTGAGCTCTTATCTTGCACTGGAAGGCAACTTTTCAGCACTTTTTTTTCTCTTCTCTGCCCTCCATCCAATTTTTCATTCTTCATCTTAAAATGTGGCCAAGATGACTGTGTGCAAGAGTCCAGTGTTGGTCTGAACAATGTTGTACACAGAGATAACACTAGTGCCCGATATCTAGTCACTGTTCTCCTGTCTGTACATCCAAGGACGACCACAGCATCGCACGGGGATTTCATGCTGAGCTGTTTGTCAATTATGACACCTAAACCCTTCTCCGAGTCACAGCAGTCTGGTCTTGCTCATTAGTAAAGCTCAGTGTGTTTGAATGGCCACAGCTTCCCAAGTGCTCTGTAACATGCACAAGGGATTCCCCTCCTCAGTCCCCTTCACCTGCTGCTGGTCTCTTATTTCTTTCTTCTTCTCCAGGATCTGCATGTGTCATTGTGGGGGGAGTTCTCCTCCTCTCTTTGCCTGGGAGCGATGTGACCCCCCCCCGGGTGGACTGACCAAACCCAGGATTCCTTCAGCCTGAAAGCAGAGGGGAGCCTTCACCCGCTCCCTCTTTAAGGCTCCAGTCCCAGATCCTAAATTCCCTGCCAAAGCACAAAAATCCACCCTGAGCCCAACTCCTCTCTCGGTGGTGATTTTCTTTCTCCCACAAATCTGTCTTGAGGACACAGCCCTGGGAACAGGTGAACACAACCGCTGAGATTTCCCTTCGCAGCCTGCAAGGGGCAAACGCCCTATTAAACAGCTCGGGAATGTCGTCTTTTTCTTTTCTTCTTTCAAAAGTAACTTCTTGTATTTCTAGTCTCTTTATATGACCCCCCTGATTTGCCGCTTCCAATTCTCTGCTGTACACGCCAGCACTGGAGCGGGTGAGGTGCCTGGACCCATCCTGTACTAGGTACATGGGGGACTTGCAGGATCAGATCCTGAGATCACTTTGGAGGGAAATTCTAACCCCATTCAACCCCGACCTGTTCCTGGGAGGTGTCGGTATTGACCCAGGCTGCCGAGCACCATGGAGTGAAGAGACCAATTTTATCAGTAAGTCAGACCCCCCGGCTGCCCACTGCTTGGATCACCTCCCCCCAGGTGACGCGAGTCGCCCTCCAGAGCCATTGCTGGGCCCTGGGGGGCAGCCACAAAAGCCATGGGGATGGGCAGCTCCCAGGAGTCTCGGCAACGAATCTCCAGGCCGGAGGGTTTCCCCTAGTGCCGGATACACCCTCAGAGTCCAGCCAGCCAGCAGCTTCCACCCAAGGCTAGAGCGCTAACAGCAGCAGCGTGGCTGGGGGGCTCGGCCAGTGACTGGGGCCAGTCGCCTGAGCATGAACCCAGCCAACCCCAGGAGATGGACCCGGGTCACCAGCCCAACCCACCACGTGGCTGCTGCCGCTACCCCATTAGTGCGTGAGCTCCTATGGACCACGCTGGGGAGATCCCCCAGCTGCAGGGTAGATGCCTCTGAGTGCCTGGCAGGGCACAGCTCCTGGCTGCCCTGCCCTGCTGAGTTCTCTACTAGGCTGGGTGGATCTGGGGCCAAGGGTGCTGGGTGACAGGGGGGCGCTGGCTCTGGGCTGGGACTGTCACTTCTCCCCCACCCATCCAACGGGATCACAGCAAATGAAACCAGCTCAGCCTGCAGGAGAAGAGTTCAGTCCAGGGCCCGGTGCATTCTGGGAGTAGGGACGGTGCAGAGAAAGGGCAGATACAGGGCGCCTCTGAACACTCTGCGCAGAACTGCCTGTCCTGACCCACAGCCTCTGTTATCCCAGCCCTGGGCTCCCCTCTCACTGCTCTGCCAGTGCCCCTCACTCCCGATCCACAGACCTCCCTGCTCTGTATCTGTGACTTCTGCTACTGAACCACTAGTGTGCTGACTCCTATTGTGAGACATTTCTCTGCACAATACTGCTGCTATTCCAGTTATTGACTCCAGGAAACATTTTCCTTAGCCTGGTTCCACATGTTACTGGTTTCTATAGCAAAGGCCAGTCCCTGGCCCCTTGGTCCAGACATCCTCATTCACATTAAGCTTCAAGTTGAGAATCATTTCCCATTCCCGCTCTGTGGGGGGGGGAGACTTTTAAACGTGTTCTTTGTGCGACTGCACATGGCTAAGCAAAGAGAACAAACCCAAAATCCCCCCTGTGCTTTGGGAGCCAGGTTTGCGGTGGGAATTCTGTAGTTCAGATGACTTCACGCCTGAGCATTGTGATTCTTGACCAGTTTCTCTGGCAGTGGGGCAGTTTTGTATTCACAGCTATGATGGCTGAGTGGTTAAGGTGGTGGAGTTGAAATCTAATAAAGTTAACCTATGCTGGTTCAAATCCTGCTCACAGCAAGGCCAGTATTTTAGCCAGTCTCTAACCCGGGCAATACCACTCTACAACCTCCTGAGACACTCTCTATTCTCTCCCCAACCAAGTGAGTCCTGTTCTGCTCCTTTTATAGAGATCCCTGGGATACCACCTTGCACTGTGTACCTGAGGTGTCAGGCAAACTCTCAGCACCTGAAGCCTCTGCTGCTCACCTGGTGCCCCATAGATCAGCCATAGCCCTGGTTTTGCTCCTCTTTCTAGCGTGCGAAAGGAGCCAAGTCAGCGACTCCATGGGTGCTACAGGGCTGCAGAACCAACAGAGGAAAAAAAAAAAGGTGCCCAGCAAACACTGCTGCCCCTGCACCTCCCACCTGTTAGCAGGCCTGGCTGACAAGCTCCTCCTCTTCTCCTTCAGTGCCTCCCGCCGGCCATTGATGGGGTGTGCTGGAGGAGTGAGGAGAGAAAGAAGTGGGGCAGGGTGGGGTGGGAAGAGATTTGATGGTTTGCGGGCAGGGCCTGAGGTGAAGCAGGCATTGAGCACTGCCCGGGAACTCTCAAAGTCAGCGGCTCTGAGTGCAGAAGCCTTCCCTGAGTCTGAGCTGCCAGGATCCCTGCCGCACAGCAGGTGCCACAAGTCTCAGCCTCTCTGGCCCACCCATGGCTCTGGGCACCATCAGGAATCATTTGGCTCCTGGCACACAAGGCAACTTAAAAGCTGATTCCCTGGACAGCAGCTCAAACCCTGGCCTCTCCCATTAAGAGCCAGGCGCTCTACTGACTGAACTAGCCAGGCTTGCTAAAAGCCTCCACCCCTCCTCTTCTTCTCCACGGCCACTGCCAATTCCTCCGCCTCTTCCTACCTCCTACACCTGAGGATCACTAAATCTCCTCATCTAGACAGCCAGCCTGTTCACTGCACCCCACTCCCCCATGCCTGAGCCTCCCTGCCAAAGTCCTGCACCTGGCTCCATAGAATTAATTCTCACGTGTCACTGGGAACTCTACATCTTGTGCCCAGAGAGTCTCGGCCTCGCTCAGTAGAAGACCCGAGAAACACAGTGTCTGCCTTTTCTAAAGAAGTGCTTGGAGGAGGCTTTTCTCCCCTGACCATGTGGCCTAATTCTTAAGGTGTCTGACTTAAGATCAGGAGATTGAGGGGTCAAGTCTCTTCATGGTTGTGTTGCTACAGTTTTACCTTTGTGCTGAAAGTCCTGCTTCCTTCAGAGCTGGAACCTCTTCTTGGCTGCTCAGGCCAATGCTCTGGCTTCAGCTAGAGCCTCGGGAAGGAGTTGGGGTTGGATGTCACAAAGGCTGGGGCAGGAGCCCCAAGTCCTTCCAGTCTAGCCTTTGCCATTCCTGACTTGCCAAAGAAAATGGGCGGCTGCCTGGGCTAGCGTGTAGAGCAGTTTCCCTCTTCAAAGTGTGTGCCTGTCTCTGTGCTTGAGGGGGCTTGGTAAATAGCACCTTGGGAGCCTGGGTGTTTCTCTGCATCTCGCCAGCTGGGGAAAAGCCTCTTGGGGTAAAATCTCCTGCCCCACTGCAAAAGTGAGCACTGTGAGTAGGAACAGACAGAGGTCACACCAGGGGATTGGCCCTGCTTTCCTACCTTCTTCTTATGTTGGCCACAGAGCATCAGCAGCTGCCCTGCATGCTGGTCTGTGGGTCGCTTTCAGTGGGTGTTTGGCATGGCAGGAAGCAGCCTGGCTGGGGGTCTTTGTGGCTGTCTGCTGGCCATGCATAGGCATGGTCCTCCCCTCCTCTTGCCCCACCTTCAGTTGCTCTGTGGCTTATAAACCATCCCTTGGAGTTGTCAGCACCAGCCGCCTCTGCTCTAGGTGTGCGGAGGAGGGAAGGTGTGAGGGGCTTCAGGCTGGGCTCCACCTCCCTCCTGCCAAGCCCTGACTATTAATCTCGGCCCTGGCACTCCTTACTTCAAGCGCCGTGTGGGTCAGAGGAAAGGTGTGGCACGAAGCACAAGGGCCAAACTTGTGGGAATCAGGTGAAGCAGTAAGAATCCCAACCAGGTCAAACCACAGGACTACAGGCAGCCATAGCCACCTCTACACCCCAATCCATTGCAGCCATCCCAACCAAAGACCTGGCTCCAGTGAGTGTGAGTCACCCAGCAGGAGGGAAAAGACTCACTCTTAAACAACTGGAGACAGGGAAATTGAGCACTTTGAGCTCCAGGGCTTTACCACAAACCAGCACAAGGTCCCACTGACATTTGAACTCAGACTGCAGGATTTAGAGTCCTGAGTGCTGCCTATTACACCATGGGACCAGCTTGTGCTGCCTTCTCTGGCCATCGGTGACCCTCACGGGGCTGGCTCGTGTAAGGGACTGTGGGCTCTTTATTAAACTTAGTGGGGTTTTTGGTTGGCTCGTTCCCAGTCCCAATAGAAGGGGGAAGGGTCAATGGGAAATCAGGCCCCTGAGACTGACGTGCCCCTGGGGCAATGGTCACCAACTGGTAGAGAACAAGTAAGAATTTGTTAGCGGAAAAAAATTCCTGGTGAAAATTGGCAAAGCTGTGGAGATTTTGAAAAGTTCCAGTGAATTTACACATGAAGATACAAACAGAGAGACAAACACACAGAGAAAATGAGAAAATCACACACTGCACAGGCCCACACAGACATAAACAAAAACCAAACCCACACAGCACACAGAGGCATATACACAAAAGGGAAAGCCACACAAAACATAGAAAGAACAAATCCACACCAAAAAACACAGCAAAAGCCCGCAACAAGAAAGCACAAAACCCACATACCAAAAGAATACTAAGCAAAAAACCAATCTGCATGCAAAAGTCATACACACACACACACCTAAAACTATGCCAGTCATCCACCAAAATCACACAGGACCCACATGCACATCAACACGACAGACGAAAACCACGCCAACATACAGAAAGCCAGGCAGAGTTTGAGTCTCACAGCGAAGAGGGTGAGCACAAAGGTGGTTTGGGGAGCAAAGATTGAGGGTGAGTCGGGGGCAGTGCTCTGGACTCTGCTTGACCCCTGCTGACACAGTCGGCTGGTGGAGAGCAGAGTCTGGTAGATCTGTGGAATCTGCCCTGCTCTCTGTAAAGCAAGGGGACTTTGGTGTTTTCTGAGCTGTAATTGTATTTTCTGCAGGGCAAACTGATTGGCAGAACCCATTTGCTTAAAGAAAGCTAGTGCTCCAGGGGAGGTTTGAACTCACAGCTTCAGCATCACTCCACTCAGCACTGCTACTATTAGTTCTGGTGCACTAACCGATTGCACCTCTGCTGTCTGATTGAGAGTCTTGTCTCCTTGATTCATGGCTGGATTAGGGGTTGAGGGGGTTGCACTAACTAAAACAAATCCATATTAATGGCTGCAGAATGGCAGCAGCAGAGGTGGGGAGTCTCCTTCTGTGTGATAGAGCTGGTTCCCCCTTCCATTGCTGAGAGGAAGGTTGGTGCTTTGAACCCACCTGGTGCTGGAATGTCCTATGGGTGAGATTAACAAGACTCTTGAGAAGAGAAGGGAAGGGAAGTCTTTTCTAGTCCTACCTAGCTCCATTGGTCTCCTGGGGCCCTTTCGGCTCTCTGCTCCCCTGTTGGGGAGATGCAGAGACAAGCCCCCATCTGGGTGAGTCACCGAGAGGCTGTGTCCCATGGAGTGTGTGTGGGAGAAGGGGAGGGTTGGATTGGGCTCAAGGGGAGAAGGTTGTGTGTGACAGTGTGTGGGGGAGGAGGAGGGTGTGTTCCTTAGGATATAAATGATGGAAAACACAGGGGCAGTGACAGTGAAGCCCCATGTCTCAGTGTTATGACCCTGTGTGGTGCTGCCGTTCACCTTCCTCTCCTATGGTCTCATCTTTCATTGAATCCAGCATTTTTTCACCTGTCATCATCCCAGAGGTGTCCCACATGCCTCAGATACAGAGTGTCCCTCTTAGAGACGCCGAGGACTGGAACTGAATTCAGCTGCAGGACAGCTCTGCTAGGTCTTTATTCATTTGAACAGGAAAATGCTGAGTGTTTAAATTCATCTCAAGCCCCCTGCCTCCGTTCAGCAAACTCCTGAACATACTGGAGATGGGTCTGGAAATCGATTTTCATTCGAAAAAGTTTTTCAAGGGAATAACTTGGATGGGAACTAGGAAGCCATTATCCTGCATAGGAACATTCACCCACTGATCTATACTCTCAACAGAGAGTGTCATGTATAGCTCAGAGTAGGAACAGCTTTGAACCTGGGGGTTAGTGACTTTCTCTCTATACAAACACCACAGCTTACAAACTCCCACCCCGCTCTGTGTCACCAGAGCATAACAACAGCTCTCCTTGGAGCACACACAGCTCCCCAGCTCCATGCCCGTCAGTCTCTCCAGCATTACTCCAATACCTTAAAGCAGGGCCTCAACCTCAATTTACCTTAGGGCCAGTGCCAATCCTCCAATCCTCCCAGTGGTTCAATAATGTCACTCATACCGCTCAGAACCTGCCCCCCAAAACTCTGCCCCTCAACTGCCTAAGGCTCTAGGAGGGAGTTTGGGTGTGGGGAGGAGGTCTAGGGTTCAGGCCCTGGGCTGGGGTTGGGGACTGGGGTGCAGGAGGGATGCAGGCTCTGGGGGGAATTTGGGTGCAGAAGGGGTGAGAGGCTGGTCTCTGGGAGACAGTTTGGGTGGGGGAGGAGTTCTGGGGTGCAGGCTCTGGGATGGAGTTTGCAGCGCCATAACAAGGGCGAGGAGAGTGAGGCACTTGTCTCGGGCGCGCAAAGCAGAGGGGCACAGCTCTACCACGATCAGCGGCGCTTCGGTGGCAGCTCTACCGCTACTGCTTCTTCGGCAGCAATTTGGCAGTGGGTCCTTCTCTCCGAGAGGGACTCAGGGACCCGCTGCCGAATTGCCACGAAAGGATGAATGAAGCAGAGGAGGCAATTGGGCAGCAGGTCCTTCCCTCAAACAGGGACTCAGGTACCTGCCACCAAAGAGCCTGGAGCCAGCCCTTGCCTCGGTCACAAAAATTCCTTGTTATGGCTCTGGGAGTTTGGGTGCTGGATGCAGGCTCTGGGCTGGGGCAGGGGGTAGGGGGAACAGGAGGAGGGGTGGGGGTGCAGGCTTTGGGAGGGAGTTTGGGGGCAGGCAGGAGGGGGTGTGTGGAGGGAGGAGGTGCAGGCTGTGGGAGGGAGTCGGGGCAGGCATGTGTGGAGGGGCGTGCAGGCTGTGGGAGGGAGTTTGAGGGCTGAGGGGGTGTAGAAGGAGGGCATGCAGACTCTGGGAGGGGCCGGCAGCCACTGGAGCGAGCAGGCAGACACTGCTCAGCTCCGCTGCACTGCCAGGGCCCCTTAGGGGGAACACCTGGGGGGTGGCAGGTGGGGCCAAGGGAGTGACCCAGTCCCAAAACTGCTGGAGCCCCACTGGCAAGACCTGGGAACCAGGAATGCCAGCCAGTCAACACCTTTAAGAGGAGACGTCCCTCTCCCTGTCAAAAACTGATCTTTCTCCTTCCGTTCAGTGACAGCCTGAATTGTTCCTTATCCCGGCAGAGCCAGAGGACTGAAAGCAGCAACATCAAACCCCTGTGTAGCTCGCAGGGGTGGACATAAACACTCCCTGGTATCTGAGGAGATGTTTAGCTTTGCCCTTGGTCAACTACAAGGCTAAAGGGAAAGGAGGTGGCGCCAGGTATAAAGAGTGAAACACGACACATCATAGTTATGCCCATGGTGGCTGCAAAATATTTTTATATACTTCTTCTTATCATCAGTGTATTGTTTTCTCTGGAGTCTAGGCCTTGACCAAGAAATTTGTACCTCGATAAAATAATCAACTGCCCCTGGTGAAGGCAATGGACTTGACACCCACTGGGGTGTCCTTACACAGATACAAGTACTAACAACAATGGCTGCCTTTTAACCATAGATTTTAGCCATAAATTTTAATCAGGGCAATACATTGAAACAAACCCCTGTTAAATCATTTCTCAGCCCAAGTCCTTTACCCACATTCCCTAGAGCATTGGGCCACCATGTGGACGTTTCATTTCCCTCCTCAGTTTCACACAGAGACACAATTTTCTTTGCACAAATCCGTGAACAGCAAAACCTCCCTGTGTCTCTTGTCTGAGCCAGAGCACTCGATTCCAGTGAACCCTTCTCTCCTGCAATGGTGATGGGCAGACAGAGGGGTCGTGGCACCTGCATCCCTGCCAGGGATATATTAGCTCAGCTCTTTCTTTCTGCTGCTGTTGTTAGTTCAGGAAATATCAAGGGTGTAGTGCAAGGCTGAGTTCGCACACCAACTCCCTGAAATATTTCAGTGCCCCAGAGAAATCCTGCCCCCTGCTATTGGAACGATGTGCTGGAGATTTGACTAGGAAAGAGACTGTCTGAATTGTCAGAGTGGGGAATGAACAATCTACAGCAATGTCTTTAACACAAACACACTCTAATCCTGTTCCAGCCAAAAGGGAAATGGGCAGGAACTCTCGCTGTTCAGCCAAGGACACACTTACAATGATGTGCAGCCGTGAGTGTGCTGGGGAAGCTGGTCTGAGCAAACAATATGAAGTGACAATTCAGTGAGAACAGAATTATCGTGTTGTGAAACAATTGTACATCAAGTAGTTGTGGCCGAGTGGTTAAGGCGATGGACTTGAAATCCAGTTCAGAATGTGAGTAGTGACCTCGTCTCCTTCCTGCACCTGCTCTACATTGCTTCCCAGCAGCTTCTCCCCCTGCAGAGTCACCCCAGCACTGCAGTGTGGCTGCCCAGGGTTCAGCAGGGGCCCCTGGCAAGGACAGTGGGTGCAGCTAACAGGTCAGTATGCCTAGCAGTGAGGCAGCTGTAAAAAAGCAACACTCCCCCCAGAAGTAGAGAGACAGAATTCCCCAACTTTAACATCATGATCCCCTGTAGAAAGCCACGTGAGTCAGTTGCATTTTCACAGGGAGATGCAAAAAAAACGTGACACCAAATTTTAAGTTGAGTAAATAACGTTGGGGAGATAGTTATTAACCTCATAAAAATATACAAAAGATCCCTCAACATAACACCTGAAAGCGAAATATGAACAGAGACAAACCTTGTCAGCAAAGGCTCATTTCCCAAACGGTCCTCAAAACGTTACTAATTCCCACCCCTCCTCCATAGCAGCTCTGTGCAGTGTAACTGTTCTGCAGGCAGCTTCCCATTAAATGCTGTTGTGGGACATTCCCAGGCCTGGAAATGTACCAACAACAGAATTTGAAGCCAAACCTGGCTCCCTGCACCAGGCAGGATTTGAGCATTTTGTCCCCGTTACTTTGTCTTTGTCAATAGTACAGATGCCATGGTGGGCTCTAGGCTCTGCTTGAGGGATCCTGGCACAGGGGCTGATGGGGGAGAAAGGATTGTAGATTCTGACCTGCACTCTGGAGAAGAGGTAATAATTGAATGGGGTATTTTTAACTCCTCCCCTTCTCAGTGTCCCAGGGCTGGAATTCTACATTCTTCAGGGCCAAATGAGGGGGTGATGACACTTGGGTAATGAAAACCAGTACTCCAGGTGAGGTTTGAACTCACAACCTCAGCATAGCTCCTCGCAGCACTGCCCTATAAGTACTGTGCGCTAACCAATTGCACCACTGGAACACCTGTTAATTAGTATTGTCCGAGACCCCTAGGCTGATAAAACCAAGGAGTGACCCCAAAACATTCTCTGTGGAGCTGAGAGCAGGTAGTGACAAGTGTTATACTCGGTAGGGTGGATTCTTCTTAAGGATTCCAGGCATTATTTGACCCTTTTGTTGTTCCCTGTGTAATAACAGAGCTGACTGAGACTCACTGCACAGTCTTGCTGCAGACCAACAGATCTGAAATCACTGATAACCAGGTCTAAGCATTAGTCCTGCTTTGGGACAGTGTTTCTCATGCAAGAAACTGCCAAGACTGTGCTAGCAGTGAGGCTCCCTCACTAACAGCTGAAATCAGGGAGAGCTGTGTGAAGTGCAGGGCCCCAGGGGTGCCTGAACAGGGGGGAACAACACCCCAGGACTTTTCAAAATGGGAGGGTTCTGCCTTGCCACTTTGTAATGACTGTAAGGGTGAATGATGAGGGGAGGGGATGGAGAGCAGTGAGCGGGAGGAGGGGTCTTGGGGGAAGAGGCAGCGTAGGAGCGGGGCCTTGGGGAGAAGGGGGGGCATGGGCGTGGCCTTGAGTGGAAGGGGTGGGGCTACTGTTTGGGCTCTGGTGGCCGCCACTTTCAGGCAGGGCTGCCCGGGGGGGGGCAAGTGGGGCAATTTGCCCTGGACCCTGGGCCCCGCAGGGGCCCTGCAAGCCCTGGCCGAGGATTCCTTCCCTGGCTAGAGGCGCCTTTTTAAATTTTACTCACCCGGCAGCGGTCCGGGTCTTTGGATGCAATTCCGCGGCGGGTCCTTCAGTGCTGCCGAAGACACAGAGCGAGTGAAGGACCCGCTGCCACTGAAGACTCGGACGCCACCCAATGAGTACAAGAGCCACCGGGGGTGGACCCTTTTTTTATGTCCACTACCTCGCTTTGCCCCAGGACCCCAAATCCTCTGGGTGGCCCTGCTTTTAGGGAGCCTGTTCCACTCCTGGTGGGACCACAAGACGTCCCAGAGCAGAGAGGGTGGCCAGGAGAGCAGTGACAAGGTGGAATGGCAAGTGACTGGCAATGTGGCCAGACAGCAGAAGGAGAAAGGGGCTTTCCCCCCGGGAGGTGAGAGGTGAACTCTGGGTTTTCATTGACCCAGGACAGTAGCTGTGGGTGAGGTGCAGTGAAGGGAGGGGCACATCCACAGAGCTTTTGGTGTCTGGATTTAAGAGCCCGGGCCAAAAGGCCACTGCCCAGCACACTGTGGGGCAGGTGTTTTGCTCATAGTGTTGTGTTATGAATCCTCATTGTGGTGTTTTCTCAAGTTAATACAAGGTGAGTTTCCTCCTTTTTCTTAAAGTTTCTTTTCTACACTCAGTGGTTGTGAATGGGGAAAGTATCGCCTCTTAGAGGCATCCAGTGGCCAGGGCTAGTTTAGCCAGGTTACTGGGTGGGAGATTAAGCAGATTGTGTGTTGTATTGTTGAAGAGGAGCCCCAAGGACCCAGACAGGGAATTGTAACTTCAACCTTCAGAGTAAGAGCCAGAGGTGCTGCCAGCTGAGCTAGCCAGGCCACCTAAACATATTAACCGCTTTCACCACAAGAGCAAACACCGGGTACTTCTGTGCTTCTCAGCAGCTGGGAAAGAGCCTCTTGGGGGAAATATCTCCTGCCCCACTGCCAAAAGGAGCCCCTTGAGTGGGAACGGTCAGAGGCCCCACCTGCTTTCCAACCACCTTGTGATGCTGGCCGCAGAACGAATGCTGGTCTGTGGGTGGCCTTCAGTGGGGGTTTGGCACGGCAGAGAGCAGGCTGGCCGGGTGTCTTTGTGGCGGTCTGCTGGCCACACATAGGCATGGTTATCTCCTCCTCTTGCCCTGCCCTCGGTTGCTCTGTGGCTTTTAAGCCTTCCCTTGGAGCTGTCAGCACCAGCCGCCTCTGCTCTAGGTGCCCAGAGCAGGAAAGGTGTGTTGGGCTCCAGCCTGGGACTCTTCCTCCCTCCTGCCTAGCCTTTACTATGAAGCCTGGCCCTGGCCCTCCTTCCTTTGAATGCCATGTGGGCAAGAGGAAGAGTGTGGCAGCTGCAGGGACCAAAGTTGTGGACATCAGATGAAGCAGTGAGAAACAACCATATGGTCAACCCACAGGGCTCTCTAGCCAGACAGTTAAGTTCTAGGACCCCAACCTATAGCAGCCAGCCCTTTGAACTGGCCAGACTAAAGATCTATCTCCAGTGGGCATCAGTCATCCAGCAGGAGGGAAAAAACTCACTCTAGTTCATCCTGAGAGAGGGGAGCCAAGCACATTAAGCTCCATGGCTTTGCAGGAAACCAGCATTGCTCCAGGAGGTCCCACTGAGATTTAAACTCAGATTCCAGGATCCAAAGTCCTGAGTGCTGCCCATTACACCATGGGACCTGCTGCCATTTCATTTTCTAGACCCCTGTGGCTCTCAGCTGGATGGTTTGTACCCTGCACTTATTGCTTCCCACTAGCAGCTTCCTCTTGCGGGACTCTCTCTCCTCCTCCATCGACTGTGGTCCTACACTATCAGATCTGCAGGTCCTGCCCTGAGTCCCCACATCCCCCTGCTTTGTCTCCATTCCCTGCAGGCCACAAAAATGTTAGGGGAGCTGCCTCTCCCTTCACTCAGTGCTCCTGCTCATATTGGCCAGCTGCAGCCTCATCTCCTGGAACTCGGCCAGCTGTCGTTTGATCCGGTCATATAGTCACATGCTGACTGGCTCCTCAGCATGGATGCTCTTGTGGAAACCCCACAGGTGACGCTGCAGGACTTGGTACTGTTGGTTTCTTTAATGTTGTGGTATTTCCCCAGCAGCTGGAACAAAGCCGCCAACAAAGCAGGGGGGGCGGTGGCAGGCTCCGGGATGGAGTTTGGGTGTGGTGCAGAATCTGGGCTGGGGGAGGGGGTTGGAGTGCAAGGGGGACAGTGGCAGGCTCTAGGAGGGATTTTGGGTGCATGAGGTGCAGGTTCTGGCCTGGAGCAGGGGGTTGGGATGTGGCACCTATCTCAGGCAGCTTCTGAAAGTGACCCACACCCCCATTTGGCACAATTCCTACATGGAGGAGGCTGGGAGAGTCCCCTGGCACCACTGCCCACAGGCACCATCCCTGCAGCTCCCATTGCCGCAGTTCCAATGGCAGAGTTGGCACTTGGGGCAGGCACAGCGTGCAAGAGACACACCCCACAGGGGCCGCAGGGACGTGCCAGATGCTTCTGGGGGTGGTGCGCCGTGTGAAGCGAGGATGGGCAGGAATCTGCTTTAGCCCCACTGTGCTGCTGGTAGTGGTGGCAGGAACCCCTGGGCCCTTTCCAATCACCCGGGGCCAGCTGCTCAGGCTTTCTGAAGGGGAAGCAAAGGGAAGCCACAAGAGTGGTCATGCACCCCCCATGAGCAGTTCTGGGGAGTCTTTTGGGAGCTCCTGGAGTAGGCAGCAGAGAGGTGCAGCCTCGCCACAGAGTCTGTTTCCCTGGAAGGGAGAGGGGGCTGCAGGGTGATATCCCACCTCTGAGCATCCAAGAGACTCTGCTACCCACTGCCATGCTGGAGCCTCCACATTTATTTATTGGCAAATAAAATTTGCAGAATTTTAAACTACTGTGCACAGAATTTTTATTGTGCAGAATCTCCTGAGGAATGAAACCGACTCAGGGAACCTCCTTGAATTGTCACTGCTTGGTTAACCACTCAGCCACCACATCAATGCAGAGAGAGTGCCAAGCCCTACTGCTATGTGGGGGTGGGGGCTGGGGTCAGGTCATACACATTCAGACTGTACGCTCCCCCAACTACAAACCGCTGCTGATTTCCCATTTAGGACATTAGCCCTTACTGACAAGGTTTGTCTGTGGTCTCTTTTTATCTCATGCTGCTAGTTAGAAGGATATTTATTTATTTATTTATTTTTCAAAAATACACAACTCCCTAAACCTTCTTTTAGCAATCAGAAGAATTTAGTGTCACCTTATTTTTGCCTGCCCCAGTAAAAAAGAAGAGGCTTTTGTGGGTTTCCTGACTCAGAGGATGAAAACAAACGTGTTGGTCCCAGGGATGGCTCTAGGCACCAGCAAAGCAAGCAGGTACTTGGGGCAGCCCATTTGCAGGGGCAGCAGCTAAGAGGGATCCAGCCTGGGAGCGGTGACCTAGAATCCTACTTTTGTCATCTCCGACTCAAAGAATACTTCCAACACACCTCTGAACAACATCCTAACCCACAGAATCCTTCCTACCAATGTTATAATAAAAAGGATTCTGCATGGACTCCTCCTGAGGGTCAAAACAACAGACTGGACTTCTACATAGATTGCTTCCGTCAACATGCACAGGCTGAAATTGTGGAAAACAGCATCACTTGCTCCATAACCTAAGCCGTACTGAACACAATGCCATCAACAGCCTCAAGAACAACGCCGACATCATAATAAAAAAGGCTGACAAAGGAGGTGCTGTCGTCACCATGAATAGGTTGGAATATGAACAAGAGGCTGCTAGGCAGCTCTCTAACTCCACATTCTACAGGCCATTACCCTCTGACCCCACTGAGAGTTACCAAAAGAAACTACACCATCTGCTCAAAAAACTCCCTGAAAAAGCACAGGAACAGATCTGTACAGACACATGGCTAGAACCCTGACCAGGTGTATTCTATTTGCTACCCAAGATCCATAAACCTGGAAATCCTGGATGCCCCATCATCTCAAGCATTGGCACTTCAACAGCAGGATTGTCTGGCTATGTGGACTCTCTCCTCAGGCCCTATGCTACCAGCACTCCTAGCTATCTTCGAGATACCACTGACTTCCTGAGGAAACTACAATCCATCGATGATCTTCCAGAAAACACCATCCTGGCCACTATGGAGGTAGAAGCCCTCTACACCAACATTCCACACAAAGATGGACTACAAGCCGTCAGGAACAGTATCCTCGATAATATCACGGCTATCCTGGTGGCTGAACTTTGTGACTTTGTCCTCCCCAAAACTATTTCACATTTGGGGACAATATATACCTTCAAGTCAGCGGCACTGCTATGGGTACCCGCATGGCTCCACAGTATGCCAACATCTTTATGACTGACTTAGAACAACGCTTCCTTAGCTCTCGTTCCCTAACGCCCCTACTCTACTTGGGCTACATTGATGACATCTTCATCATCTGGACCCATGGAAAAGAAGCCCTCAAGGAATTGCACCGTGATTTTAACAATTTCCTTCCAACCTCAACCTCAGCCTAGACCAATCCACACAAGCGGTCCATTTCCTAGACACTACTGTGCTAATAAGCGATGGTCACATAAACACCACCGTATAGCGGAAACCCACTGACCGCTATACTTACCTACATGCCTCCAGCTTCCATCCAGGACACACCACATGATCCATTGTCTATGGCCAAGCTCTAAGATACAACCGTATATGCTCCAATCCCTCAGACAGAGAGAAACACCTACAAGATCTCTATCAAGCATTCTTGAAACTACAATACCCACCACTGAAGTGAGAAAACAGATTGAAAGAGACAGAAGAGTACCCAGAAGCCACCTACTACAGGACAGGCCCAACAAAGAAAATAACTGAACACCACCAGTCATCACCTACAGCCCCCAACTAAAACCTCTCCAGCACATCATCAAAGATCTACAACCTATCCTGAAAGATGATCCCTCACTCTCACAGATCTTGGGAGACAGGCCAGTCCTCGCTTATAGACAGCTTCCCAACCTGAAGCAAATACTCACCAGCAACCGCACACCATACACCATACACACTAACCTAGAAACCTATCCTTGCAACAAAGCCCGATGCCAGCTCTATTCACATATCTATACAAGTGACACTCTCATAGGATCTAATCACATCAACCACGCCATCAGGGGCTAGTTCACCTGCACATCTACCAACGTGATATATGCCATCATGTGCCAGCAATGCCCCTCTGCCATGTACATTGGCCAAACCGGACAGTCTCTACGCAAAAGAATAAATGGACACAAATCTGACATCAGGAATCATAACATTCAAAAACCAGTGGGAGAACACTTCAACCTCTCTAACCACTCAATGATAGACTTGAAGGTGGCAATTTTGCAACAAAAAAACTTCAAAAACAGACTCCAAAGAGAGACTGCTAAACTCGAATTAATATGCAAATTAGATACAATTAACTCAGGCTTAAACAGAGACTGGGAATGGTTGGGTCATTACATTAATTGAATCTATTTCCTTATGTTAAGTTCTCCTCAAACCTTCTATAGGTCATCTTAATTATCACTTCAAAAGGTTTTTTTTCTCTCCTGCTGATGATAGCTCATCTCAATTGATAAGACTCTTCCTGTTGGTATGCATACTTCCACCTTTTCATGTTCTCTGTATGTATAAATATCGCCTGTCTGTGTGTTCCATTCTGTGCATCCGAAGAAGTGAGCTGTAGCTCAGGAAAGCTCATGCTAAAATAAATTTGTTAGGCTCTAAGGTGCCACAAGTACTGCTGTTCTTTGCGGATACAGACTAACACAGCTGCTACTCTGAAGCCTGGGAGCTGAGAACCAACAGGGAGCCTTGGGAACTATAGTTCCTTGGTTAGCTCCCTGCCTATAGAGCCAGCCCTGGAGCAGGGAAAGAACTACATTTCCCAGCATTCCCTTGGCTGCTATCAACGGGGAAGGGAGGAGAAGGGAGTATGGTAGGTGAAACCTCATGCTGCAGCTTGCTGTGAATGGAGAGCTCACTGCTAGAGCGGGGTGGCACTGTAAATGGGGAACAAATGTGCCCAATAAGTAGAAGGCTTTGGCCCAGATACCCACTTCAGAAGACATCCCCAGACTGGCCTAGGGACACTGGTGTGACCTCACCTTGCAGCCCCCAAAGAAAGAATTGGGTGGACTAACTGGACAGTGCCCCTCTCTATCTGAAGCCTAGCAAGGGAGGTATGTGGGTCCCACTAGAATTTAAAATGAAAAGTAAGGGAGGGGAGGCTCTACTGGACCTGGGCAGCTTTAGATACAGTACCAGGCACGTAGGAGGATTTCCACTTCTGAGCCATGGAAGCAGAAATTGACTTTTCCTTTCCAGATTTCACTAATATTCAGAAAGGGAATCTAGCACCTGCCTTCCAGATCTGAACACCTCAAAATTCAGGAGTGCTCAAGCTCAGTTTGGGCAGCTGGTACTTCATTTCTCCCAAAACAAATATACTGATCCACTGTAATTTCCTGTAGAAAAAGTAGGATAAAATTGAGCAAGAAATGCTTCCCAGAGGTTTTTAGGACTGGAATTGCTATTTTCAACAGCCATTGCCTTTTTGTTTGTTTAAAAGGAAGACAGTGATATTGCACTGGCAAATTCCCCATACAAACGAAGAGTGGAAGAAAGAATAATAAAGGCACCTCAACTTTTCCTCATTTATGGAGGACAGTCTTACAATATGCATCCAGATATCTTCCAATCGCACAAGCTGAAAATTGTTCCACTTTACTGCAGCTCTGTAACCATGTGGGAACCAATCCTGTCTGTGTTCTGTGCACATCCGAAATTCCTGCTGAATGACACGCCCTGGGAGCAAGTTACCAGTGACCCAGGGCTGGGGCAGAAGGAGGGTGCAGGTGGGGGGAGGAGCCCAGGGCTGGGGCAGCAGGGGGTGCAGGTGGAGGGGGCAGAGCCCAGGACTGGGGCAGCAGGGTGTGTGTGGGTGGGGGAGCACTGGTGGGGGGAGATCCCAGAGCTGGGGCAGCATGGGGTGTATGTGTGCAAGTGCCCAGGGCTGGCTTGGCAGGGGGTGCAGGTGTGGAGAGGAGAGCCCAGTGCTGGGATGGCAGGGGGGTGAGGGTTAGGGGTTAGAGCCCAGGGCTGGGGCAGCAGGGGGGTTGAGGGTCAGAGGGTAGAGCACAGGAGTGGGTTAGCAGAGGGGTGGAGGGAGGCCCAGAGCTGGGGAGGCAGGGGGTGCGGGGTTGGGGGAGTGCCCAGGGCTCGGGCAGCAGGGGGATGGGGGGACAGACAAATTTTTTTTTGCTTGGGGCAGCAAAAAACCTAGAGCCAGTCCTGCCTCCACATACCGTAAGGTAGGTAGGAGCGGATCATTATTATCCCTACTTGAAAGAGGGAGAAGCTAAGGCTGAGAAAGGAGAATTGACTTGTCTTAGGTCACACAACCAGTCAGTGGCAAAGATGGGAGTAGGACCCAAGAGCCCCAATTTTCAAACTAACCATCGAATATTGAATTTCAGACATTGAATGACCTGAGTAAAGTGCTCTCTGATGAGCTCCAGATCAACAACAGTGCACAGTAAATTATTCAGCAAGTATTTGAGGAGAACTGCAATGTTAGAGAGAATCATGAACTGCTCAGAGACCATTAATGCAGAGAAGCAGCAAAATTCATCAAACATATAAGTGGTTATGACTTATTTACTTGGTCTTCAAAGAGAACAACAAGGACCTGAGTCTCCTCCCTGTAAATAAGCCCCTGCTCAGCCAATCAGGGTAGAGACTGAGGATGAGAGGCTGAGGGTTCTCACCAGAGAGCCCAAAGGATGGCCAGGTCACTGGTGGGGATCACTGCCCAAACACTATTTCAGCCCCTTATTTTTGGGTGGACCTCCCATAGTGGGAGCTGCCGAGCACTCCCCCGCGCACGCACGCACGCACGCACGCACGCACACACTCACACACACACACCAGAAGCAAGAGAAGAAGAGAAAGGAGGGAGAGAGGGATGGAGGAAAAGGTGAAACAAAAAGGACAAACCTTAATGTCCCCTGTGTTTCTGAGGGACAAAATCCCAGGTGCAGAATAAAATTCTGCCACCTTAAGCTCGTGTTTTCCATGCCTAGAATTCATCTGTCACCAGATGGATCAGACTGAACAGGTTTTAAACCTCGAGGAGGCTCTTACCTTCTAAACAGGGATGGCTGTTTTCTAGTAAAATCAGGAAAAGGGAAGGAGAAAACTCAAAAGAGATTCCTCCTGGTGCTCACGTACCTGAACCGAAATACTCTCTCAGTCCTCAAAGAGAGACCTGGAGATGGAGACTTGCTGAAGCAAAGCCACAGGGGTCTCTGAGGTTTCCCTGGCCCCTCGCCCCTCTCCTGCCTGGCTGATGTCAGCATCTCTCTATGAGGTCACCACCTCCCTACCACCTTTGACCAATAATCTGAGGTCCTGCAAAAGGCCTTTGTGATGTCACTGCCACACCCCTCCCTTGCTGTGCTAATGTCCTGCCCCTGGCCAGGCACTTTGGAGTTTTGAGCTACTCCCTGTGGATCACCCCACTCAAAGAACATTCATTCTAGGCAGCAAGCCGGCTAGACAGTAAAACATCAGACGCTGCTCCCAATGCTACACTCAGTTTTTCAGAAATTAGTCGACTTTATGGCCAGAAGAGACCATTAGAGCATCTAATCTGACCCCCTGCATATCACAGGCCTTCTGTATGACACAAGAGCTACTTTTGGGGCAAACACATTTCAGAAAGGCATCTAGTCTTCATTGAATGACATCAGGAGATGGCGAATCCACCACTTTCCTTGGTAGCTTGTTCCTGTGGTGAAACATCCTCGCTGTTGATTATTTGTGCCTTAAGTGTAATATGAATTTGTCTCTTTTCACCTTCCAGCCATCGGGTCTTGTTATGCTTTTCTCTGCTAGATCAAAGAGCCCTTTAATAGCCAATCTTTTCTCTCCATTAAGGCACTTCAATGAAGTCACCTTTCAATCTTCTTTTGATAAGCTAAACAGGTCGAGCTCTTTCAATAGCTCACTAGAAGGCATTTTTCTCCAGCCCTCAGAACATTTGGTGGCTCTTTGCTTCCCGAGCTCCAATTTCACAACATCTTTTTCAAATGAAGAAACCAAAACTGGAGGCAGTATTCCAATATCAGTCTCACTGATGTCGTGTCACCTCCTGTGACGTTATTGACATAATGTGTAACTCTGTAGATCACCGTTGCGATCACTGTTCTATATTTGCAGCCAATATTGTAGAAAGGTTGTCATGTAAGGGGTGTATGGAGAGGTTCTGATTGGCTGATTAGAATTATGCTATCTCTATATGTGTATCATTTTTGTAGTTGACGTTATGAATATTGGCTCTATGCTGTGTGTTTTTCAAACTTGTGCTATGCTTCTGGGGAACACCTCAGCCGGACAAGTTGATGTCAGTTCTGCCTAACTTGCTTGATGGCTCATTAAGGACCATGAGCTGTACAACTGACCCATTGAAAGAAGGCAGATATCCCTTGTGACTTAGCAAGATATGCAGGGACTTGCCTCTGGACAGAAATCTAAGGTTTTTCTATGCCACATGCTGGATAGAGTGTCCTTGAGACAAAGAAAGCAAAGATCACATGGCAAGAGATTATAAAAGTCTGATGCTTTGTCTCCAATCGTGCTTCATACCTCTGGAAGGACTTTGCTACAAACTGAAGCTCTCTACAAAGGACTGAATGACCCATCCCAGCTGTGGATGGACTTCAGAGACTTGATTTGAACCTGTAGAGTTTGCAGAGGAAGCTGTGCAGCTCTGTCCACAATGGCTGAGAAACGTCAGGTAATTGTTGCCTTCTGTAACTTCCACGGGAGCCCAGCACAGACAATCTGGAGAATGCGGCGGAAGCTATGCAGCTCTGTTCGCCCCAGAGCCCCACGGGGAGAATCTAGAGAAAGGGGAGTCATTCTTCACCTGCGCTCCCAGAAGAGCTGCTAGGACTCCTTCCTTTTCTACCCTCCGCCTCCCAGCAAGAAATGTTATCAAGGACCAGCGTTAGGGGAACTGGTGCCCTGGGCAAAACGTGTACTTAGGCACTTCCCCATCACCCCTGGATGATCCCCCTCCCCCTTTACCGCTAGCTCCTGCACTCCCAACCCTTGTGCCTCCTTCACCCCAACTCCTGCCCCCTCCTGTGCCCTAACCACTACGCTGTGTCCCCTTTGCCCTTAACTCCCACACTTCCCTCCTGTGCCACCAGCCATTGCCCCTCTCCTGCATCCCCTTCACCCCTAACCTCTGCACCCCCTTCTGCACCCACGTGAGGACACCGACCTGTGTGCATGGAGCAGCTGGCATTGCTGCCCGCACCTCCATGGAACGCTGCTCCTCTGGCCACCTCTAGGGGCTGTGGAGGCGAGAAGCGACATCATCCGAGCTCCCTGCATCCAGGTCACATTCCTCAGCCAGGCTGCATAAGGGGAGGGCAGAGAGCAGCGCTTCTGATGCTCCCCTCACAGCACAGCCCAGGTGGGGAAAGTGACCAGGACGCATGGAGCACATAGTGTTGCTCCTCGCTCCCCACAACCCTCTATGGGGCCACGGAGGAGCATTGCAGGAGGGGAGAGCAGGGAGCACCTTTGCAGTGGCACATGGTGCCCTTTGACCCCCTGGAGCCCTGGGCGGCTGCCAGGGGGCCCCATCCCTAAGGCCGGCCAGGCTCCCCAGCACAAACAGCAGACAACACAGGGAGACTGGCCACACACTGAGCAGTAGTAGCCTGGGCGGCTCGTAATAAGGCTCGGGGGGTGGGACTCAGCCTCTAGAAACCTTGCAGTCGCCAAGGGGGCAGTGGGGCCCATGACTAGGTGCCCTGGCCAAATTGGGCCCCCCTGGAAAAGTGCTGCCCCATGTCAGCCCCAGGGCTGGGGGAGCTCCCTACTCCCTGCTATGGCCCTGGGAGCTGCAGCAGGGGCACAGAGCTTCTCTGGTCTCAGTGCCACAGTGGTGCAGTGGTAAAGGAGTGCTAGGGTGGGGCCAGTGGGGGAAGGGGTGGAACAGAGGTGACTTAGTGGGTGGGGCCATGAGTGGAAGGTGTAGAACGGGGACAGATCCACAGACAATAGTAGGGGGTATGATTCTGGTGCTGGAGTCACTGCACTTGTTCTCCCTTTCCCTGGGCTTTGGCATCACTAACCCCTGATTAGCGAGTAGGCTTCAGTGCTCCCCAAAATGCGGGGTGGGACTCCTAGGAGGACACAGATGAACATTCATGGGGGCACCTCAGGGCCCGAGCCAGTCCCCATGGAGGGAGCTGCACTGAGCCCCACTCTGTCCCAGCTTTTCCTCAGCCTGGGCCTCTGGCTCGCAGCTCAGCCTTGACCCCCTTCACCCTTGTCTGCACCCCTCTCCACAGCAAGCAACAGCCCCACTCCCAGCCCCGGTTTTCGATTGTGGCTTCTGAGGGGCCACAGACATGGATAAGAGGGCACAGTGTGTAATGTTTGGGGACCACTGGTTTAGGATGATGTCCTCAATCACTTCTATACAGTCCAATAAAAGCTATTCCTCGCCCACCTACCCCTCCATCAGGACCCACTAGGTATGTTCTGCTGCCCTTCACTCATACAGGAAGGATAATAACATTTCATACCACTCAGTGCTAAAGTGATTTGTAACCCTGCCACCAGCCAAAACTGGTCATTTTGAGGGAAGCGGCCCCATGATGCTGCATAGCTAGGCTAGAGTAGGTGTGTCTATGCAAACACGAATCTGTTCCTGAAGTCCTTTCCCACAGCTGCCTCACTAGATGTCGATGGGGGAAGCTTATTCAGCCCCTGCTTCTGCTTAGTATTTAAAAACTCCATATTGTCCCTATCACTGCTGGCCTTAGATTTCTCCTACTGTCTGTTTTTTAGCAGGTCAGATGAGGTGGCCGAGAGGTTAAGGTGATGGGCTGCTAATCCATTGTGCTTTGCATGCATGGGTTCAAATCCCATTGTCGTCAGATGTGTTTAGTCTTCATCCCTCCTTTATAGACAACCATCTCCCCTTTGGTGTAATGACAGATCAAACAAAAACTTTCTCAGAAACTCAGACAACCTTCCCCCTCCCCTGCTTTAAATAAAATGTCTAAATTTCATATTTCTAAAAATAAAATTCTCTAGTTCTGTATTTCTTAGTTTTTATCTCAAAAGGTAACATCCTCATAATCTCCCCCAAACACCCTGGGACCTCCTCAAATTATAAATATACTCCATTTCTCAGCAAGGCCACGACAGTGACCCACAGCTAGAATGTCTAGGGCAAACTGTCCTGAAGAAGGCAACTCAAACATTTTCTCCCTGCTTCCCTTGGCAAGGTCTGACTGGGAAAAGAAAATTCCCCAAACTGAAAATTTTCTGCTGAAAAACCAATACTAGTATGTTTGAGAACTTTGATTTGAATGTATTATTGTTATTCTCTTCTGATTTATCTCATTTCAGTCTTTGTCAACCAGATGTGTTTCCAGCTGTTGAGTTGTGGGGGAGAGAGGCCAATTCATAATGTCTCTACTTCCCTTTCATAGTTTCTTCCAACTTGCTAGGAAGTACCTTTGCTACAACATGAGTCAAGCACTGTCCATTGTCTCTGTGCTATCTCGGAGAAGTCTGCATTGTACATGGTTCCTGGGATAGTCCTTGGGACTGTAGCCACCTTTAATGGGCCAGCAGGGAGTCTGGCTCCTCCATTTTTGCACCTGAAAGGCTGGTGGGGGGCATTTCCCAACCTCATAACATATTTCTGTAATGCACACAGAGCAAACTTCATCACTTCTGAAATCAATGTGAGCACATAGAATGCAAGAAGACATTAATGTTCAATAGATGAACAGTTCAAGATTTTTAAAATGATACCTCACCAGGCAGACTTTGATCAAAACGTATCATCACTATATGAGAGTTGTGAATATGTGGCTTGCAGGGTGCTGCTTTTAGCACAGCTTGTCATTTCTGGGCTTACATTGCAATGGGAGCGTACCCTTAGAGTCCATCTCTCCCGGGATAAAGATGGCAGGATGGCTGGCCTGGGTCATCTGACTTGGGCTCATTATGCTAAGGCTGAGAGGCTAAAAACTGTGGTGCAGATATTTGTGTTCACACTGAACCCTGGGTTCAGAAACCCTTACCCCTCGTGGGGTCTCAGAGGTTGGGCTCAAGTCCATATGTCTGCACTGTCATTTTATAGTCTTGCAGTCCCAGCCCCATAAGCCTGAGTCAGCTGACCTGAGCTTTGAGAGAACTGCCCTGGGTGTGTTAATCAGAGTGTAGACATAATGTTAGGGTACGTCTCCAGTGCAATGAAACACCCAGGGCAGGCCTGTGTTGGAGTAATCAGGGTAATGTGGCTTGGGCTGTAAAGTTGCAGTGTACGTGTCTGGGCTCAGGCTCAGTACCCTGCTCTAGGAACCCAGAAGGTTGGGAGGGAGTTTAGCAAGTGGAAATGGTAAAACCGCAGGGAAGTATTACCCTGGAGTCATGGCAGTTCTCCATTGGTCTGTCTGCTTTTGGGGCAGGGATAATAACTCTCAGTGGTGCCTTGTTGAGTGGCTTTTGGGGCACCTGCTCTTGGCTGCTGTCAGAAGACAAGATTCAGAGCTAGATGGTCCTTTGGTCTAGCCCAGTGTAGTTTTTCTTATGGTTTAAATTACACTCCAGGCACTGATAATAGAGTTACTGAAAGTTTAGGAGTTAGCAGCTGGTAGGTCATGGATGACCCTCCGCCCCTGAGGCTGGGGCTGGGGCTGGGGCAGGGGCAGGTCTGGGCTCTCACACCAAATGCTCTTTGTGGCTGCCAGAATCTGTGGGCTGCTCATTTAGGTTACACTGAGTGTTAAGTCCTGCTTTGTGCACCGTGTATGAGAATGAAAATCCTAAACCGCCCTTTGAAATAACGAATGTAGCAGGACGTGTTATTGTCCCTGCCCCAAAGCAGACAGACCAATGGAGAAATGCCATTGAGTCCAGGGTAATACTTCACTGCGGTTTTACCTTTTTTGCTTGCTAAACTCCCTTGCAACTTTGAGGGGGCCCAGAGCCCAGTATTGGAAGCACCTGACCTTTCTTTCTTCTCTTGCTCTTTGTCAGCAAGGGGAAGAAAAAGAAGCTCTCCTTCAAGCTGGAGTCAGAAGGGCGACGTCAGGATGACTTCTTGAGTGCTGGCTCCAGTCATTTGCTCTACCAGCTGACCTATCGAAGGGCTGCCACCTCTCTCTCCAGGTTTGCCCATTGGTGTGTTCAGAATGGAGAGGGGTAACTAGTGGTGTTCCCCAATGGTCAGTCCTAGGACCAATCTTATGCAATTTATTCATAAATGATCTGGAGAAAGGGGTAAACAGGGAGGTGGCAAAGTTTGCAGATGATACTAAACTGCTCAAGATAGTTAAGACCAAAGCAGACAGTGAAGAACTTCAGAGAGGTCTCACAAAACTGTGATTGGGCAACAAAGTGGCAAATTAAATTTAATGAGGATAAATGTTAAGTAATGCACACTGGAAAAAATACCCTCAACTATACATACAATATGATGGAGGCTAATTTAGCTACAAATAATCAGGAAAGAGATCTTGGAGTCATCATGGATAGTTCACTGAAGACTACCATGCAGAGTGCAGCAGCAGTCAAAAGAGCAAACAGGATGTTAGGAATCATTAAAAAAAGGAGACTAAGATAGAGAATATCTTACTGCCTTTATATAAATCCATGGTACACCCACATCTTGAATACTGTGTACAGATGTGGTCTCCTCTTTTCAAAAAAGATATACTGGCATTAGAAAAGGTTCAGAGAAGGGCAACTAAATGATTAGGGGTTTGGAATGGGTTCCATATGAGGAGAGATTAAAGAGACTAGAAATTTTCAGCTTGGAAAAGAGAAGACTAAGAGGGAATATGATAAAGGTATATAAAATCACGAGTGGTGTGGAGAAAGTGAATAAGGAAAAGTTATTTACTTGATCCCATAATATGAGACCTAAGGGCCACCAAATTAAATTAATAGGCAGCAGGTTTAAAACAAATAAAAGGAAGTTCTTCTTCACACAGTGCACAGTCAACTTGTGGAACTCCTTACCTGAGGAGGTTGTGAAGGCTGGGACTATAACAATGTTTAAAAGGGAACTGGATAAATTCATGGTAGCTAGGTCCATAAATGGCTATTAGCCAGGAAGGGTAAAAAATGGTGTCCCTAGCCTCTGTTCATCAGAGGATGGAGATGGATGGCAGGAGAGAGATCACTTGATCACTGCCTATTAGCTTCACTCCCTCTGGGGCACCCGGTATTGACCACTGTTGGTAAACAGATACTGGGCTAGATGGACCTTTGGTCTGACCCGGTATGGCCGTTCTTATGTTCTTATAGGGCACCTTCTACACGGCGATTGGGCAGTTGACTGACTTTAAATCTAGCTAGCTCTGTTGGTAGAGCATGATGCTCTTAATCCCACCATCATAAATTCAAGCCCCATGGTGGGTGGTAGCAACAGCCCTTAGGTGTCACTCTTCTGCTAATAGTCACAGATCAAAATGAAACAAACTCTCTACGCTCTTTGGCAGGTCATGTTTCTTCTTCTCTCTGAGCTTCACTAGAACATGAAGAGAGAACAAACTGACATTTGCATCCTCTGTTAAAAGAGTATTTTCTCCTCTTCCATTGTACCCCAGGCAAGAAGAGGGGATAATAACCAGTTAACGGATGATTGCAGAAGGAAAAGTTTGGTCTTTATAAATAGGACAATGATCATTTGGTCTCCATGTCCACTGATGGTAGGACAAGAAGTAATGGGCTTAATCTGCAACCAGAGAGATTCACGTTAGATATTGGGAACAGCTTTCTAATTCTGAGGGTAGTTAAGCTCTGGAATAGGCTCCCAAGGGTGTCTGTGGAGTCTCTATCCTAGGAGGCTTTTAAGAACAGGTTGAACAAACCTCTGTCAAGGATACTCTGCATATACTTGGTCCCATAGACAACCTGCTCTGGCTCTGGTTCCCTCCTTCTGCTCCCTGCCTGGACCGACTGCTGTGGGCACTTGATCCCACATGCCCCCAATGCATCGTCTCTGCTTGGCTCTGCTTCAGCAGTGAGGGCTGGATTTCCTGATCTCTCCAGGGCCCTTCCAGCCGTACAGCTCTATAATTCGATGCCATCGCAATACAATATAAACAACAACAAAAGTGGAAACTCCCCAATCTAACATCTAACAATTCAGCGTGAACTGACATTCCACAGCACAAAGTGACAAAACTTAGGAGTGCAAAGCCCGACAATTCAGCACCATGCAAATGAACGCCCCATGGGGCAAAATGACACACTGCAAAAGAGCTCAGCTCAAACCAGTGCAACACAAGCCAGTGCAAAACCATACAACACGAAACAATGCATCAGAGTGCAAAGTGACACTGTGCAAAACAGCTCAGCGTGGAACAACGACACAGTACAAACCCACACAACAGAATCATATAGAAAGGTAGGGTAGGGAGGGACTCTGAGAGTCAGGACCAAGTCTCCCTAGGCTGTCCCTGGCAGGTGTTTGAAAAACAAAGAAACAAAGGGCACCACAAACTTATGTTTTTTGGATGAGCAAAGAAAAGGGAGTAACATTGTCCCCCTCAGGTAGCCGCTGTTCAATTCCAGGTCAGAAAACAAAACTCTTCTGCAAGAATATCCAAAAAATCTTGTGTTTCACTTTACTTCATCAGTACAGTTGTGTGGCAATTAAATGATGACTCTAAAGTTTCACAAAAGTGTGGGAAATATGGATGTATCTGAGGAAATGGCTTGGAATGAAGGAAGACAAAAACTGATGGGTCGAGAGAACAGGCCCTGTTTCCCCCTGGTTTGGAACTTCTCTCACAACTACTGGAAGAGAAAAGCTAAGCAAATGGTGTTCTATTGTTGCAAAGGAGATTAAAGTGAGGCCATTTTCTGCAGAGAGAATTAAATGGTCATGTCAGGAGTGGGATTTGAAACCATATCTCCATGCAGAGACCAAAACACCCAATGGACTGGAAAAAAAGATACTTTTAGCTAGCACTTTAGACCAGTCCACCATCCTGATACTACAAAGAATGTGACTTATCAACCCTAGTTTTCATTAATAGTTGATGAACTCTTTAGGGAGGTCAAGATGGCACATCTCTTTCAACTCCTAGAGACCTTCTACAGCACAGCTGATTTTTAGACACACTCACCCAGACCTAAAGTTACATGTTTCCTGGAGCTCCATGAGTTCTGCGGTGTTGGAATCTCCCTGTTCACTTTTTAAGTGAACAAAAGATGGGTGCTGGCATTCTAAGAGAGTAATGGTGAACCTCAAAATCCTGCCCTGTGCGCCAGCCAGTTAAGCAACCAGCACCCACAACCTCTACTATGATAGCATCCTGTCTGGGAACAACTCACTTACCAACAGCTGGAGTGTGAAATCCTCATTTCTTTGTTGTTCTGTCATTGTAGCCCCCGCTTTCCTATTGCTTGTCTGTATAATCTCTGTCTGGTTCTGTAACTGTTTCTGTCTGCTGTATAATTAATTTGTTTTGTGTAAACCAGTTAAGGTGGTGGGGTATAATTGGTTAGAGAATCATATTACAGTATGTTAGGATTAGTCAGTAAAATGATTGGTTAAGGCACAGCTAAGCAGAACTCAAGTTTTACTATATAGTCTGCAGTCAATCAGGAAGTAAGGGGGGGAATGCGAATGGGAATTGGGGTAGGGGAATTGGAATTATGTTTTGCTAAGGGGGGGAATAGGGACAGGGAAGGGGAATGGGGTCACAGGCAAGCCTCTGTGGTGTCAGTGCTGGGAAGGGGGATACTGAGGAAGGAAACTGGAATCATTGCTTGCTGGAAGTTTACCCCAATAAACATTGAATTGTTTGCACCTTTGAGCTTCATGCATTGCTGCTCTCTGGTCACGTGAGAAGGACCAGGGAATGGGAAGGTGATGGGATAAACCCTCTAACTAGTACGTCTTTCAGGGTGTGAAACCCCCCAGAGCCAGTATAATTAAGCTGACCTAAGCCATGGTTAGATAGTGCTAAATGAAAGGAAAGATTGTTTTGCCAATGCAGCTATTACAGGGACGGAAAACCCTTCTGGCCCCTGTAGCAACTGTATACTACACACTGCTACAGCAGTATTTTAAGAATAGCCAGCCTCAGAGGGCAACAGGATCTGGTTCCATGGATGCTCAGGCACGAAGACAGCAGCAATGACAATACACTAATACTTCCGTAGTTGACAGGATTCAAAGCTGCGTGGGGAGACCCCAATGGATTTCTAATCCATCACCTTAACCACTCGGCCACAACTACTTGATAGACAGGTGCTACCCTACACGATGTTTCTGTTCTCACAGAATTGTCACTTCAAATGGCTCAGACCAACTCCCCCAGCACACTCACTGCTGTGCATTAGTGTAAGTGTGTCCATGGGGAACAGCAAGAGTTCCTGCCCATTTCCCTTCCAGCTGGAGCATGATTAGTGTGTTTGTGGCTAACGACATTGCTATAGAATGTTGTTCATTCCTCACACTGACAATTCAGACAGTCCCTTTCCTATTCAAATCTCCACCACATCATTCCAATAGCCGGGGGCAGGATTTCTCTGGGGCACTGAAATGTTTCAGGGGATCGGTGTGTGAGCTCAGCCTTGCATTCCATCCCTGATGTTTCATGGACTAACAACAGCAGCAGAAAGAAAGAGCCGAGCCAATATCTTCCTGGCAGGGATGCAGGTGACCACGTCCCCTCTGTCTGACCATTGCCATTGCAGGAGAGAAGGGTTCACTGCAATCGAATGCCCTGGCTCAGACAAGAGACACAGGGAGGTTTTACTGTTATTGGATCTGTGCAAAGGAAATTGTGCCTCTATATGAAATTGAGGAGGGAAATGAAACGTCCACATGGTGGCCCAGTGCCTTAAGGAATGTGGGCGATGTACTCTGGCTGAGAAATGATTTAAAAGGAATTTGTATCAATGTATTGCCCTGATTAAAAGCTATGGCTGTAAGGTGCCACTGTTGTTAGTACTTGAACCTGCGTGGAGACACCCGAGTGGGTGTCAAGTCCATTACCTTAACGAGGGGTAGTTGATTATTTTGTCAAGATCCAAATTTCTTGGTCAAGATCTAGTCAATGTCTAGATGACAGAGAAAATAATACACTGATGATAATAAGAAGAATTTAGTAATATTTACAGTTGCTATGGGCATAACTATGATGATCGTTTCATGTTTCACTCTCTATATCTGACACCACCATCACCTTTCCCTTTAGCCTTGTAGTTTACCAAGGGTAAAACTAAACATCTCTTCAGATACAAGGGAGTGTTTGTGTTCTCTCCTGCTAGCTACACAGAGGCTTGATGTAGCTGCTTTCAGTCCTCCGGCTCTGCTGGGATAAGAAACATTTCAGGGTGTCACTGAACTGAAGGAGGGAGATCATTTTTTGACAGATGACGCCTCCTCTTAAAGGTGTTTCTCTGGCTGGCAGCCCTGGTTCCCAGGTGTCTCCTGAGGGAAGAAAGTTTCTGTGCAAAATACTAAAACTTTTAACAGAGAGGAGGGAAAGGTGATGGCCATATGGTGGGGCCAGTGTGTATGACAACGTGATTCTTTTATGTGGGATGACTCTGAACATTGACTGATCTCCACTCCCTTGGATTTGAAGAGATGTTTAGTTGTGCACTTAGGAACCTATAAGACTGAAGCAATTTTATGGGTGGTGACACTACGATGGAAGGGTTTTTTAATGTTGTAGAAGTTGTTAAAAACACTTAGCTTAAACTGGAACTGCTTGTTATTAAAGGCTGGTTTCCCCACGTCAGTTCCATAAGCTCTCCTAGAAACACCCTGGGTTCTCTCCTGCCTCGGTGGGAACTAGAGGGAATCGTCCCCTGCTGCCCTTTGCTCTAGGCTGATTTTTCTGGGGAGGGGATGTGGAATTGATTTGTTCGCTGTTGAGAAGGGAGCCGGGCCAGTTCTCAGGGATCCAGAACTCCCAGCATCTTCCCAGCCCAACCCAGGCTGCTGCCCCGTCCCAGTCTCTGTTCCTCTGGGAGCCCTCCATGTTTGACTCTAGAGCAGGCTGGGAGCAGCAGCTGAGGCAGAGGACAGCCTGGGCCAGGCAGATAAGGAGTTTAGCAAGCAAAAAATGTAAAATGGCAGTGGAGTATTACCTTGGACTTGACGGCATTTCTCCATTGGTCTGTCTGCCTTGGGGCAGGGACAATTACACGCCCTGCTGCATTTCTTATTTCAAGAGGCAGTTTAGGATTTTCATTCTCACACACAGTGCACAAAGCAGGACTCAACCTTTGGCATAAACTAAACAAGCTGCTCACAGATTCTGACAGCCACAATGAGTATTTGGGTGAGAGCTCAGACCTGCCCCTGTCCCAGAGGGAGAGTGTCATCTGTGTGGGGACTGGACCACTGACCTACCCGCTCCTAACTCCCAAACTTTCAGTAACTCTATTATCAGTACCTGTGAGTGTTATTTAAACCATAAGAAAAACCACACTGGGCTAGACCAAAGGCCCATCTAGCTCTGAATCTTGTCTTCTGACAGTAGCCAAAAACAGGTGCCCCAACAACCAGTCAGCAAGACACCACTCGGAGTGGAACCCAGGATCTCCTGTTTACGAAACAGATGTTTTAGCCAGCTAACCCATGGTGCCTGTGGGTAGCTAAAATACAGTGTCTGCCCACACCTGACTCACTGCCATCACCACCAGGGCCTGACAAGCTTTGCTTGTATTTGGATTCTGCAAAGCAGAGGAGCAGGTGACGTTTTCCTTACAAGTTGTGTGTGAGTGAATCTTTGGCCAGGTCTGCACTACAAAGTTGTTTCAGCAGAATTATGTTGCTCAGGTGTGTGAAAAACACACAACGCTACCTCAGTCGGCAGCTTGTGGCAGGTGTACACACTGCAATGCCACATCTAGCTACAAAACTGCCCTGTTTTGCTGACAAAATAAAACAAGTTTGATGAGAGGTCTAGAGCTTTTTGAAGCAAACTTGAAGTGACAGACTAGACACTGCTGTTCATTATATCACCATAACTGGCCTCCTCCAGTATCCCACAATGGTCACCATGAACTCGCCTACCCTGCGTTCCTGCTACAGAGCCATGGGCCCCTCCCCTTTCATAGCTCCAGAAAGTTCTGACAGCTGAGCCAGCTGCTCTGCTCTGGCAGCCAGGAGCAAATCACTGCCGTGGATGCTGCTCTCTCCCGCACCACGAACACAGAGCAGGGTGGCGGGAGCTTCCTTACAGTGTGGGGGGCCACTGGCATCCGAACTGTGACATGTCCAGGACACCCCTTCCCTCGAGGAGGCTCTTACCTTCTAAACAGGGACGGCTGTTTTCTAGTAAAATCAGGAAAAGGGAAGGAGAAAACTCGAAAGAAGTTCCTCCTGGCTCTCACATACGTGAACCCGAATACTTTCTCAGTCCTCAAAGAGAGACCTTGAGAAAGAGACTTGCTGAAGCAAAGCCACAGGGGTCTCTGAGGTTTCCTTGGCCCCTTGTCCCTGTCCTGCCTGGCTGATGTCAGCATCTCTCTGTGAGGTCACCACCTCCCCATCACCTTTGACCAATAGTCTGAGGTCCTGCAGAAGGCCTTTGTGATGTCACTGCCACACCCCTCCCTTGCTGTGCCAATGTCCTGCCCCTGGCCAGGAACTTTGGAGGTTTGGGCTACTCCTGTGGTCACCCCACTCAAGGAGCGTTCGTTCTAGGAAGCAAGCCGGCTAGACAGTAAAACATCAGACTCTGATCCCAGTGCTGCACTCCGTTTTTCAGAAATTAGTCGACTTTATGGCCAGAAGAGACCATTAGAGCATCTAATCTGACCCCCTGCATATCACAGGCCTCCTGTATGACACAATAGCTACTTTTGGGGCAAACACATTCCAGAAAGGCATCTAGTCTTCATGAAATGACATCAAGAGATGGCTTATCCACCACTTTCCTTGGTAGCTCTTTCCTGTGGTGAAACATCCTCGCTGTTGAATTTTTGTGCCTTATTTGTAATATGAATTTGTCTCTTTTCACCTTCCAGCCACTGTGTCTTGTTATGCCTTTCTCTGCTAGATTCAAGTGCCCTTTAATGCCCAATATTTTCTCTCCATTAAGGTCCTTCAACACATCACTGAAGTCACCTTTCAGTCTTCTTCTGATAATCTAAACTGGTCGAGCTCTTTCAGCAACTCACTAGAAGGCATTTTTCTCCAGCCCTCAGAACATTTGATGGCTCTTTGCTGCCCCAGCTCCAATTTCATAACATCTTTTTCAAATGAGGACACCAAAACTGGAGGCAGTATTCCAGTATCAGTCTCACTGATGTCGTGTCACCTCCTGTGACGTTATTGACATAATCTGTAACTGTATAGATCACCATTGCGACCACTGTCATATATTTGCAGCCAATATTGTAGAAAGGTTGTTGTTTAAGGGGTCTGTGGAGAGGTTATGATTGGTTGATTAGAATTATGCTATCTCTAGATGTGTATCATTTTTTGTAGTAGACGTTATAAATATTGGCTCTATGCTGCTCATATTTCAAACTTGTGCTCTGCTTACAGAGAACACCCCAGACAAGTTGGTGTCAGTTCTGCATAGCCTGCTTCATGGCCCATTAAGGACCATCAGCTATACAATCGACCCATTGAGAGAAGGCAGATATGCCTTGTGACTCAGCAAGGTATGCAGGGACCTGCCTATGGACAGAACTCTAAGGTTTTTCTATGTCACATGCTGGATAAAGTGTCCTTGGGACAAAGAAAGCAAAGACCACATGGCAAAAGACTATAAAATGCTGAGGCCTCGCCTCCACCTTGTTTTCAATCCTGCTTCATACCTCTGGAGGGACTTTGCTACAAACTGAAGCTCTCTACAAAGGACTGAATGACCCATCCAGCTGTGGATGGACTCCAGAGACTTGATCTGAACATGCAGTTTATTCCGTCACTGCCACAAGCCTGAACCAAGATCTTTGCCATTACTGGATGTGAAGGGTTAAAATCCATGTGCAGTTTATATAACAACCTGGTCTATGGATTGTGAAGCTCTTTTCCAGACCCAAAGTCCAGAGCATGGTCAAGGGATCAGAGGCCTAGCAAATCGTGATCAGCTAAGAGAAAGCTGGGGTAAACAGAAAGCCTTGCTTGCTAAGATAGGCCTGGTCAGCAAATTGCCAGGTGTTGGAGCTGAGAACTAAAGAATTGTGTCTTATTCAGAGTTGCAGATTGAACAAAGAATCCCTGTTCCTATTGTGTTAGTCTCCTCTGTAGGGAGACATTCTTCCCACAAATCCAACCTGGAGTTTATGAGAAGTTGGCACATGTCAGTATAAGATATGGCATCCTTCCAGCTCCCTTCCGAGGAACCAACGCCTGCCTTAAGACACACAAAAAAGAATCTTTATTGCCATATACTTTTACTGTTTCTTTGCTTTAACCCCTAGGAATGTACCTGTTGGACAATCAAAGGAGTTGCTCCATTCCTATGGACCCCAAATCAGAATTCAACATAGATATTTTATACTACTAACATTTTATCAAAGTATTCATTAAATGTTAACTTGCTAACTTGAGACCATGGGTGGAGACATTATGTAACCTATTAACCATTGGCTAATATGCTTATCTTGTCTTGCTGCAAAACCTAAGCTGGGGTGTGGAACTGCCTACCCCGTCATTTTCCCCCGCCCATGGACAATCTATATATTCTGTTGTAATCAATTAATTGACAGTGCCTGTCATGAACAGATAGTAAAGGGTTAATGTCTTTTTTACCTGTAAAGGGTTAACAAGCTCAGTGAACCTGGCTGACACTTGACCAAAGAACCAATCGGGAGACAAGATACTTTCAAATCTGGGTGGAGGGAAGTCTTTTTTTTGTGCTGTTTTTCTTTGTTCTCTGTTCTCTCTTGGGATTAAGAGAAGCCAGTCATGTAACCAGATTTCTCCAATCTTACTGAAACAGACTCTCAGGTTCCAGATAGTAAGTAATAGATAGAAAGCAGATTCAATTTGTTTGTTTTCTTTATTTGCAAATGTGTATTTTGCTGGAAGGATGTTACCTCTGTTTGCTGTAACTTGTATTTTATGCTAGGGGGAGGGAGTCCCTCTAGTCTATATAGCTGAAGACTCTGTAAATATTTTTCCATCTTGATTTTACAGAGATAATTTTTACTTTTTTCTTTCATTAATTAAAAGTTTTTCTTTTAAGAACCTGATTGATTTTTTTTTATTCTTGTGTGAGACCCCAGGGAACGGGGTCTAGACTCATCAGGGATTGGTGGGGGGAAAGGAGAAAAGGGGAGGGAAAGGTTAATTTCTCTCTGTGTTAGGATCACTGTCTCTCTCTCAGGGAGAGTCTGAGAGGGGGAGAGAAGTGGGGGGAAGGTGAATTTCCTCTCTGTTTTAAGATTCGAGGAGGTTGAATCACAGTGATCTCCCAGTGTAACCCAGGGAGGGGAAAATCTGGGAGGAAGAAAGGATAGGGGGGAATGGTTTATTTCCCTTTGTTTTGAGACCAGGGGGTTTGGGTCTTGGGTCCCCCAGGGAAGGTTTTGGGGGACAAAGAGTGTACTCAAATACTATATTTTGGGTTGGTGGCAGTGTGATAAGATCTAAGCTATGAATTAAGCTTAGAAGGTAACAGGCAGGTCCCCACTTTCTGGACGCTAAAGTTCAAGGTGGGAAACAGACCCTGACAGTGCCTCTGAACCTAATAAGCAAGGTGACACTCCGACAGCGCTGTGTGCAATAAACTCCTCTGCTTGACCTCTACACGGTGTGATTTACGTCCTTCAGAGAACAAAGAAAGAGGTGGAGGCCAGGTGACCAGGTTGCCAGGGAAACAGAACAAAGGACAGAAGAGGGACAAAAGGGCCTGGCTGAGTTGGGCTGTTGGAAGCAAGGAGTCTGCTGGTTTTGAGACTCAAGGGGAGAGCCCAGGCTCTGAGTTTTGGGTCTCATGAAGATGGACTTTGCTGAATCTTCCTACTTCCTGTGCTAACAAAGAACTTTCCCAGTCTGTATTCCAGAGCACTAATAAACCTTCTGTTTTACAACGCTGGCTGAGAGTCACTGGGGATTGTGGAAGTTGGGAGTGCATGACTCCTTTGGAGGGGAGTGTAAGGTTTTCCCAGGTGTCCTGCTAAGGTGACTCACTACAGGAAGCGCCTGGCATGGAACGGGGGTGCTGAAAGGTCCAAGGTCAGTCCCAGGTCGTGCAGAAGGCAAGGAGGTTTCCCCCAGTGACAGCATCCCCTGGGCGGTGTCATACTGATGAGGACTCTGCCTGGGTTTGGCTCAGAGCTGTTCCAGAGCACTGAGCCTGTCAGCCCCCCAGCATGTGACCTGCAGGCGCCACTCTGGCAAAGCTCCCTGTCCCTGGGCTTTGGCATCACTAGCCCCCGCTTAGTGACTAGGGGTCAGTTTAGGGCAGTGATTCCCAAAATGTGGGGCATGCCTCCTAGGGGGGCACAGAGGGATGTTCATGGAGGCACCGCAGGGTTGAGCAAGCCCCCATGGAGGGCAGGGAGGGAGCACCACTCAGTCCCATTCTGTCCCAGCTCTTAGCCTACCCTACCCTCAGCCTGAGCCTGAGCCCCTGGCCCAGCCGCGACCCCTTTACCTGTGTCTGCACCCCTCTCCCCAGCAAGCCACAGTACCACTCCCAGCCCAGGTTCTCGACCGCAGCTTCCAAGGGGCCACAGCCATGGTTAAGAGGGCACAGTGTGAAAAGCTTGGGGACCACTGGTTTGGGTTGATGTCCGCAATCACTTCTATGCAGTCCAATAAAAGCTATTCCTCACCCACCTACCCCTCCATCAGGATGGACTAGGTATGTTCTGCTGCCCTTCACTCATATAGGAAGGATAATAACAATTCATTCCACTCAATCCTAAAGTGATTTGTAACCCACCACCAGCCAAAACTGGTCATTTTGGGGAAGCAGTGCCATCATGCTGCATACGTAGGCAGAGTAGGTGTGTCTATGCAAACACAGTCTGTTCCTGAAGTCTTTCCCACAGCTTCTCACTAGATGTGAGGGGGGAGCATATTCAGCCCCTGCTTCTGCTTAGTACTTAAAAACTCCATATTGTCCCTATCACTGCCGGCCTTAGATTTCTTCTCCTGTCCTGTTTTTAACAGTTCAGATGAGGTGGCCGTGTGGTTAAGGTGATGGACTGCTAATCCATTATCCTCTGCACCCATGGGTTCAAATTTAATCCTCATCAGATGCATTTAGCTTTCACCTCTTCTTTATAGACAACCATCTCCCCCTTTGGTACTATAACAGACCCAACAATGTTGCTTCTTGCAAACAAAAACCTTCTCAGAAACTCAGACCACTCCCCTTGCTTTAAATTAAATGTCTAAATCCCAGATATCTAAAAAAATTTTCTCTAGTCCTGTATTTCTTAGTCTTTATCTCAAAAGGTAACATCCTCATCATCTCCCCCAAACACCCTGGGACTTGCCCAAATAATTAAAAGACCCTCATCCTGAGCAAGGCCACAACTGTGGACCAGAGCTAGTGTCTAGGCCAAGCTGTTCTGAAGGAGGAAACTCAAACATTTTCTACCTGCTTCCCTTGGCAAGGTCTGACTGAGAAAATAAAGTTCCCCAGACTGAAAATTTTCTGCTGAAAAACCAATACTAGTCTGTTTGGGGACTTTGATTTGAATGTATTATTATTATTCTCTTCTGATTTATCTCAGTTCAGTGTTTGTCCTCCAGATGTGTATACAGGTATTGAGTTGTGGGGGGAAGGAGGCCAATTCATAATGTCTCTACCCCCCTTTCATAGTTTCTTCCAACTTGCTAGGAAATACCTTTGCTACGATTTGAATCAAGCAGTGTCCATTGTTGCTGGGCTATCTTGGAAAAGTCTGCATTGTACACGGTTCCTGGGATAGTCCTTGGGAGTGTGGATACCTTCAATGGGCCAGCAGCGAGTCTGGCTCCTCCATTGTCACACCTGAAAGGCTGGTGGGGGGCATTTCCCAACCTCAGAACATATTTCAGTAATGCACACAGAGCAAAACTTTATAACTTCCCAACCAATGCGAGCACACACAATCCAACATGATATTAATGTTCAACAGAACAAGACTTTTGAAATGATACCTCACAAGGCAGACTTCGTACAAACCATGTTATCATTATATGAGAGTGGTGAATATGGGGCTACCAGGGTGCTGCTTTGAGCACAGCGTGCCACACCTGGGCTTCCATTGCAATGGAGATGTACCCTTAGAGTCCATCCCTCCTGGGATAAATGTGGCAGCAGGGCTGGCCTTGGTCATCTGACTTGGGCTCATGGAGCTAAAGCTGAGAGGCTAAAAACTGTGGTGCAGATATTTGTGCTCACACTGAGGCCTGGGTTCAGAAACCCTCACCTTTCTGGGGGGTCTCAGAGATTGGGTTCAAGTCCATATGTCTGCACCGTAATTTTATAGTCTGGCACAGCCCAAGTCCCATAAGCCTGAGTCAGCTGACCCGGGCTTTGAGACAGGTGCCCTGGGTGTTTTAATCACAGCATAGACATAACATTAGGCTACGTCTCCAGTGCAATGAAACACCCACGGTTGGTCTATGTCACATAAATCAGGATCATGCAGCTAGGTCTGGAGTAAAGTTGCAGTGCACATGTCTGGGCTCAGACTCAGTACCCTGCTCTAGGAGCCCAGAAGGTTGGGAGGGAGTTTAGCAAGTGGAAATGGTAAAACCGCAGTGAAGTATTACCCTGGACTCAATGGCATTTCTCCATTGATCTGTCTGCTTTGGGGCAGGGACAATAGCACATCCTGCTGCATTTGTTATTTCAAAGGGTGGTTTAGGATTTTCATTCTCAGACACTGGACACAAAGTAGGTCTCAACCCTGGGTGTAAACTAAATGAGCCGCTCACATATTTTGGGAGCCACAATGGGCATTTGGTGTGAGAGCTCAGACCTGCCCCTGCCCAGAGGGTGGGGGTCATCCTTGAGGGGACTGGACCACTGACCTATCAGCTCTTAACATCTAAACTTTCAGGAACTCTATTATCAGTGCCTGTGAATGTAATTTAAACCATAAGAAAAACCATACTGGGTTTGACCAAAGGTCCATCTAGCTCTGAATCTTGTCTTCTGACAGCAGCCAATGCCAGGTGCCCCAAAAGCCACTCCCCAAGGCACCACTGGGAGTTGAACCCAGGATTGCCTGGTTTATGAAGCAAGGGCTTTAGCCAGCTAAGGAACGCAAATGTGAATTTTGTCTGAATGGGCCACTGACAAAAGCATCCCAGATAGAAAATCAGCAGGCTAAAAGGAAACCTAGCAGCTGTTGCAGTAGTTCAGTTGGGTGAGTGCTAAGCTAAAGGTCTGTGGTTCAATCCCAAGCTCTGGCAGGCTCTTCTTTCTCCCTTTGTGCAGGGCTGGACTGTTTTCTGACAGTGCAGAAGTTCCTTTAACTGCCACAAACCCCTCATTTCAGGCTATGCAGCAGGAAAAGACAGCATGGGCTTCTGCACTGAGCTGGCCCACCTGCCCTTTCATTCTTCACTTGTTCTTCGTCAGCAAAGGGAAGAAAAAGAAGCTTTCCTTCAAGCAAGGTTCAGAAGGGTGACGTCAGGATGATTTCCTGAGCACCGGCTCCAGTCCTCTGCTCTGCCAGCTGACCTATTGGAGGGCTGCCACCACTCGCTCTACATTTCCCCATCAGTGTGTGCCAGGGTGAGCAGAAGCTAAGTGGACAGAGTTTCTGTAGCGTAGTGGTTATCACATGTGCCCAATACACGAAAGGTCCCTGGTTCAGAAACAGGCTGGCTTCCTTTTCTCAGATCCCCTTGCTGTCCAGGAAGGCGCTCCTCCTTCTGCTATTGGCCTGTCCCTGGGATAACTCCAACCCCTGCATGACAGAGGGTGCTGATGTAAATGGAGAAAACACCTTGGTGTCAGTCTGGAGAACCTAGAGCAGTTAGGTGTGTCACCTTTTGGAGGCTTGTGGCTTGGTCTCCTCTCCCCTTGGAGGTTGGCCTATAGATTGACGGCTTTAGAGGTGGGGGCTGGGCTGGCCATGAGCAACTGGGATCCAGGAAACCCCCACCTGCCCTTCTGAGGGCCGAACCTATGGAGGTGTGGTTCACTTCTGGGAGATAGACCCCTTTACCTGCCTCTTGGCATCCCAGAGATGGCTACTTGTAGGTCAGAAGAAGTGGAATTTTGGGGGGAAGGAAAAGAAGCAATGGTGAGGCTGAGTGGGCTCCTTTCTGGCTGAGATTGTGGGCTGCGGGGGGTCTGGCAGTTGCCTGTAAGCCATAAGTGGACTTGGTGCAGTGAAAACTGCTCCTTCATTCTGGCCGACCTGGGGGCGCCACTGATGGCTTGGAAGTGGGGGCAGAGGGCTGGCTGTGTGCAAATGGGATCCAGGAAGCCCAAGCTTGCCTCACCAGGGTCCGAGTCTTCTTCTCTCCTGCCATGGGGAGCCCAGTCTTAAGCCTGCCCAGCATGTGCTGCAGCTCAA